>NC_081138.1:27084913-27134913 GCF_958295425.1 Solea solea
AAAAAGGACTATGGCCAATAAAGAGTCTCACACATTGGGAAATAAAGTCACACTCAAGTCGGCGTCTGCGCTCACTGCCTTAAAAACATTCACAGGTTCTGTTTCACAGCATTAACATGAGGTCATTTAAGGCTTTTCGAGGAGGGGGGAAGAGAAGACCGTGTACAGTTGATCCTTGTTCGTTTCCACAAATATACCAAGTACAAAAAAAATATTTATTACCTGCATTGGAAGAAATTGTTTACTTATTGAATGTTACCTGTTTATGTAGAAAAGAAAAGTTTAGATGTAATAAAAATGCATTCTGTTATTTGTTTTGTTTGTGGCTTCATCTCTTTTTCTCTTTCTCTCAACTGAACACGAGGTGGCAGCAGAGAGTCGCTCTTAGCAACTTTAACCTGCTGCTTCAAAAGCAGTTACGCACGAGCCTCAGTCTCAGAGTCTTTCTGGCTCCAACACATGTACAACTTTAATTAAGATGTTTTTAGATTATTAATTAGATGTTTAATCTGGGATTAAACGTGTTTGGGAAGCTTGGCTGTGCGCGGTTCCTCCTTTACGCACAGAAGCATCCTTGTTGGAGCTGGGTTTTTTTTCATTCTGCCAAAGCATTAATGTTGATGATTAGAGGGGAGGGGGTGACACAGGACAGGAGGGTGGAGTGGAGACAGACGGAGCTCTGAGGATGGCACCATGTTCTTCACTCCTCAGCTGCGTTTGGTCACAGATGTTTTGGTGTTTGTTGTCTGAGCCAAACAGTGGCGTCCTGGAGTGACCTGACAGAATGGCTGAAGACAATGAAAGCGCGTTATTGAACCGGTCACAGGCGGAGGTTGACAGGTTCAGCAACCTGGAGGACATCGATGTGACGGCAGACGGCAACCCGGTGCTGAGGTTCCTCATCTGCGTCGTCTACTCTGTCGTGTGCGCCGCGGGTCTGATCGGGAACCTGCTGGTCCTCTTCTTCATCAGAGTGAAAAAGGAGAGGAAAAGGTCCACGGTGAACTTCTTCGTGTTCAACTTGGCGGTGACGGACCTGCAGTTTGTCCTCACGCTGCCCTTCTGGGCTGTGGACACGGCGCTGGACTTCAGCTGGCCGTTTGGGAACGCCATGTGCAAAATCATCCTCTCCATCACGGTGATGAACATGTACGCGAGCGTGTTTTTCCTCACAGCCATGAGCGTGACCCGCTACTGCTCAGTCGCCTCTGCGCTGAAGAACAGACGCCCGCAGAAATCGTGTTCCGCCAAATGGATATGCGCAATTATTTGGACACTGGCGACTCTGGCGACTGCGCCCACGTCCATTTTCTCCACAGTCAGCAACGTGACCGGGGAGAAGCTGTGTTTGCTGAGGTTCCCGGGTGGACAGTACTCGCTGGCGGTTTATCACATACAGAAGATCCTCGTGGGCTTCGTGTTGCCAATGTGCGTCGTGTCCATCAGCTACATCATGCTGCTGCGCTTCGTCCGCAAGCGCAGCATGAAAACCAGCAACCCCAAGCGCAGATCGCAGGTCACCAAGTCCATCACCATCGTCGTGTTGTCCTTCTTCTTGTGCTGGATGCCAAACCAAGCCATCACTCTGTGGAGCGTCCTGGTCAAGATGAACGTTGCCAACTGGGACAGCGCGTATTACATCGTCCACACCTACGTGTTCCCGCTCACCGTGTGTTTGGCGCACACCAACAGCTGCCTCAACCCGATCATTTACTGCCTCATGAGGAAGGAGTTCAGGAACAAACTGAAGGATCTGGTTCGCAGAGGATAGATGGTGTTAGGAAAGTGTGCAGGGCAACAGTGAGCAGTGCGCACCGGGTGCGCATTTGGCACTTCCATCAGTCCTTGTCTTTAAACGCGTGCGTAAATGTAACCTGAGCCGTCTCTACTGAGAAACACGTGTCATTGCTGATGTCGTTACTGTTTGTATGTAAAAATATTACGCGTTAAAAATGAAAAGTGTTATGTTTCTCTATTGTCCTGCAGTTTCAAGGACTGCGTGCGTAACTGCACATGGCACGTAGTTCATTAGTGTGAAGACTTTCTGAGAGATTTCTTAACACAAATATGAACATTTTAATCACATAGTCAGCGTTAGACGCTCAATGGCCACTTTATTAGGTACACAGGACTCCTTACAAAGTAGCACAATTGGAATCTGGTGTGATCTTCTGCTGCTGTGACTCATCTCAGTGGCGCGCACAGACATTTTAGGATAGCGGGGGCTCAAGAATAAAAAGATACCTCCTCAATTATTAATTAAAAGTCAGTCTTTGTTTAATATGTGATGGAAAAAGTACAGTTAACTAAAAATTGCAATCTTACACATGTGGAGCCCCTAAACATTTGACATAATCAAAATATGTAAAAAAAAAAATAATAATAATAAAAAAATACATAAATAAGGAAGCTACAGCACAAAACACAGGGGTTGAATTGGAAAAGTCACAAATGGAGTTGCGTTTTACTTGTGGCTCACAAACCCTGACATAGCATTCTGAGATGGCTGCCACTCGTGTTAATAGTAAAAATACTCTTCTACGCTTACTGTTAATCACACTTATCTCTTATTTGTTTCCATCCTGAGTCAGTCTTACACTTATTTTTATAGTTTTGAATCATTTTTATGTGGAAAAATACCATGTAGAGCAGCGAGGTCTCAAACTCGCAACCTGTGATCCACATTGGCTCCAGAGTTGTGAACATTTTTATTGTGAACTTTATCTCATTCCTTATCAGCATAGGCTCTTTTATTTTGAAATTCTGTTGAAATATCTATTATATCTTCCTACTACTACTAATGTTATTTTGTTGCGATATCATGCTGGAATATTGTGATGAGATCAGACATGATGTGCTTATAACATAAGCACATCATGTCTGATGATATTATCAGTTGTAATGATAGTTACTGTTGAGTTTCTGCCCACTTTTAAACTAGAGTTGTTCCGATTCCGATACCGGTATCGGAAATGCCTCCGATACTGCCGAAAATGTGGGTATCGGTATCGGCGAGTACTGGAGTCCATGCACCGATCCGATACCACGTTATTTAATAGAGCTCCGTTAGCGCTGACGCGGTTCTTCTTCGCCGCTCTTGAAACAGTTGCGCTGTGCTGTTTTAGAGGCGTGAAGAAGAACTGATCGCCCGACACCTGTAGACAAGGAGCTAACGTTAGCTCATCATGTCGGCAGTTTGGCAGTATTTACCAGTTAGCTCCTTTAGCGTTGTTAGCTGCGCTAGCTCCGTTAGCGCGTCTACAGTCAAACTGGAGCGGCCCGTTTATTAAATGAAAAGAGCAGCGCTACAACTAACCAGCGTACCTGTGTCCTGTGTATGTATGCCTCTGTTTTTAAAGTTTAGCGTTACTTCAGAGACTCATTTTAACAATCTGGAGTCGAGTAAAAATGATGTCACGCGCGTCCTTTCCCGGTCAGTCGTCATGGAAACATGAAGCTCTGCCAGTGCCGCGGTGTTTGGACCAGAGTGAAAACAAACGTACAAGCTGAAAAACGAAATAACATATCACTGGTAAAAATAAATGATGTCCATTTGCTGTATTCGTTCATGTTTTACAGAGGGTTTAACCTGAGCCAAACCTTACCACCAATGATTTATTTATTTATTTATTTATATATATATATATATATATATGTATATGTATATGTATGTATGTTTATTTCGGTCATGTCAGTTAGATCACTCATCATCACACATCATCTTAGTGTAGTTTACACAATACACATAACCAAAAGGGAAAGCCGGAGAAGCAAAAGTTTATCTAGTCCCGTCCCCATTACCCACAGAATACATATTTTCATCATTTTTCTTTTTCTTATGACATTTTGACAAAAACATGTTTCAGCATCAGGTAGCACTCAGAGATGCAGTCTAGCTCTAGACAGTCAATCAGACTCCATGTATGTCAGCTGGTTACATTTGCTTCCACTGCCGTATCCACATGGTGTCTACAGATTTCTGTCTCTGACCTTTGTCATACTTTCCTCCTGGGTCATTCTGTATCGATTAATGGTCATCTCTACATACTTCTTTTTAAATACACTGCGTTTTGCTGATTTTTTCATCTCCTCATCCAGATTATTCCACTGTCTGACACCCGTGACTGATACGGTAAAGGATTTGGTGATGATAATCATATCACAGTCATGCAGGCGTAGTATGATATATATTTTTTTATAACACACTGGTATCGGTATCGGTACTCGGTATCGGCCGATACCCACAGCACAAGTATCGGAATCGGTATCGGGAGGGAAAAAATGGTATCGGAACATCTCTATTTTAAACTAATCAACGAGGCGTTTCCATGCAGAGAACTCCTGCTCCTGGGTATTTTCTCCACTTTCTCTGGAACATTTTCTGGTAGAAATTCAGGATTAAAAGCCAATGATGTGGTCAGAGCAGAGAGGGAAATTTGGATTGCTTACATTTGCACCTTCAGAAATAGAATGACAATCATCCACGTAATTGATTTGACAGAATGTTTCACACTGGATGTCCTTCGGAGGCAACCGTCTTTGGACCAGTAACAGGATACACTGAGGTCAGTTTAGCAGTGGGAATTGGGTGCCTTGCTCAGGAGTTGGGGTTACCCGGCACTTGACCTTTGGTTACAAGCCCAATTTTCTTCTGCTTTGCTACTAGTTGCCCAATAAGGAATAAGCTTAAGGAAACACAAACATAGCAACAGATAAGATATAAAAATATGAACAAGTTCCGTGAAACAAACAAAGGAATGGAAATGGACAGCATGCCGTGTTTAAAGTCACTTTAATCAGCTTTTGAAGGAGGAAACTTGAACTTATTTGACCGTCAGCACACTGTCCTTGATGACGTTGAGTTGCTGCTGTGTGACTGGCCGTCAGTTACGTGTTGAACAGGCGTGAGTGCGTCACAGAATTGACCAAATGAAATGTATAAAATGTCGACTGAAGAATTTTGCACGTGAGCCTGCAACGGTGTCTGCTCCGCACGTGGAAACACCAGTGAACTCACCACAGCAGAGCGGAGGAGTTCACCTCATGCAGGCCTCTCTGTGTTCTCTCAGAACAATCGACCTGTGGACTGGAGATAATAAGCAAGAGCGCGCACATGAAGCACACTCTTTATCCTCAGCATCCAGGAAAACCTCCCTCCCTTCATTATTTCAGCCTCAGCCTCAAGCTCTGTGAATATGAGACACATGCACAAAGGTGCCACCTGATGATTTTACAAGCTGTGGCGCACACACACACTGGGTTTAATGTGATTGTTGTATTCAATCAGAAAGAGCAGGCCGTACTCTCTCTGTGACAGCACGGACACAGGGCTGCATGTGTTGATCCAATAAGGAAGGAAGGAAGGAGCATTTCAGGAGACGTCGGCTGATTCCATTTCTGACCTTGGTGTCGTCACAGTCATAGAATTTACAAGGCTTCTCTTATAATTGTCATTGTTATGGTGAATGTAATTAACTCTTCACTCACAGAGGATGACAGGAATACGCGCTTTACTTATTATGCCGCCCACAGATGAGTTTGACCTGAAAGACATACGTCATTGAGGAACCAGCATTTACATATTCTTACATTCTTATTTTTATATACTATACATGTTTGTTTATTTATTAGTGCCATCTGTTTTAAAGATTTTATTTATTTATTTTTATTCCTTGGTGTTTTACAGCCATGGTTCTCAAACTGTGGTGCGTGTACCACAAGTGGTACGCCAGTTTCCTCTGGTCGGAAATACTGTTCTACAGTTCTACTACTTTTCCATCTAATATACGGAATATTTTATCTTGTTATGTGTATAATGGATAGAAAACAACCTTGATCCAGTAATAGTGTCACATTGAATCGTATATAAGTCTTTAAACGGCCGATAAGTAACAGAATCTGCATGTGTATGTACTGTATATAACTGTGTGTGTGTGAAAGCATACATTTTAAGAATGAATCAAAAGTGTTTCTGTGTTTTTTGTGTTATTTGTTGTTATTGTTGTTTTTGCTTGTGTACTGACTTTAGATTAAGCGTCACATTTATGTTTACAGCAGCTATACTGATATCACAAACTCGAGTATCTACTGATACCGATATTAGTCCGATACTGGTCATTTTAGACCATTTATGAACGTGTGAAGCTGTGAACAACACATTTGTGCTAAGTCATTTCAAAGACATAATTCTTCAACTGTGTAACAAATAATGTTCTCCCAAAAAAAGCAGAAATAAACAACACAACTCAGCTAAAATGCATTTCCTGGTTTTTATTTACATTTTAACAGCCTGTGCATAATGAAGAATGTGATATATATAGGATTTTTTTGGATTGGATTGGATTCTACATTTTCATGTGTCAGATATCTGATCCAATGATTTTTCCCTCCTGTAGATTGAAACTGACTTTAAATATTTTCCTTAATATTTGAGCCATTATAGGAGGTGTGATTTTCTGTTTTAACAGACTTGTGTAAATGTACAGCTGTGAGTCTGTCGGTGTTATTTTATGTTTTGTACTGTTCGCATATTTCAATCAAAACAAAGCAAAACAAAAAACATATTACATTTTTTTCTAATAGTAATGATTTACAGTTCTATGTATTATAGATAAAAGAATAGCTAAGAAAGTTTTGGTTTTGACCATCAAAAATCTGGTTAGTTATTATTAGTTATCAGGTTTAAGGCTGTGATACACACTCCGGAGCAGAAGGTGGCGGTAGTGTGCCTGTCACGCGAGTTTCCAACCGCGGGAGGAAGTGAGAGGAAGTAGAACAAAAACAACAACAAAAGAAGTGGTTGATTTTCCGATTTTCGGAAGTCGCCCGTGAACGCAGCGCAGCCCAGAGCCTTCGTGGTCAGGTGACCCGGCAGCAGGCAGGCCAGTCTCGGCTTCTCCTTGGCTTCAGCACCGATGTCGGAGGTGTTTGTGACCGGAAGAGATGGACGCTGGCGATGCACGGATTTGATCGGTCAGACAACCGTCCAGCTGAGTCTGTGAATGGCGCCAAAACAGGACCCTAAACCTAAATTTCAAGAAGGTTCGTACATGGAAACAGCAGCTGCTCCTCAAAGAAAGCGTGTGAAGAAGGGGCGGGTTTGTTGTTGTTATTGTTGTTGTCGTTGTCTCAGCCTCACGGGAAAACAAGATAGAGCCCGAATAACCGCAAATACGTGTGCGGAATTCACTTAAAACACACACAGTTGACGCTTGTAGAACGTTTTCACCTAACAACGCGTAATGTTGAAATGAGCCGTTGACGTCAGGCTAACCGTTAGCATGTGTATAGATGCTATGTGTTGTGGGGACGCGACGATATACGATTTTAGGGGGAGAAAAAAAATCGATATGCGATAACGTTGAATATCGCAGTGACGACACAAATTAGTTGCGATAAATACACAAATACTTCAGTACACGTTGTTGATGTTTTGCGTTGGGCTCGATGCTAACATGCTGTAGCCACAGACAGTATACTGACACTGGGGAAAAACAACTTGGTTTAGTGAAGTAATTACCCGTCATTCTTGGTTGTTCACTTAAACACATGTGTCTTTAAGTAATATTTATGTAGCATCACAACATTTAGTGACATTTTTAGCAATGTAAGTAGTAATATGTCAATTGTTTGCATTTATATTGTGCTTTTCTAATCTTGATGACCACTTTACAGTAGGGGCGGGAATCATGATGAGATATGCGATACCAATAATATCACGATACAACGATTCTGTGATAATCAATATATTGCAAGACAGTCATATAGCATCACAATATCTGTCTAGCTGAAGTAAACAAATCATCCGTAAAGAGTTAAAAGTACAGGATTTCTCTATTTATTCACAACATAAACAAAGCAAAGTGCATATAGTCTATGTATTGAACGTGGATGGGGCATCACTTAACGCAGCTTTCTCCATCATTATTCCGCTGTAAACTCCCTCTTCTTCAGCCAGGTAACTTCTGCCCAAGTTTCACTCATTCTTCTGAGCAGCGGCATCACGAAGAGACGTGAAGTAGTGACGGCCGGCGAGTGAAAGTGGCAGCGTCTGTTTACTCTAGAGCGCCTTAATTACTTAATTTAAATATTGATATCCGACCTGACGTGTCCATTATCATATTGCATATCACCAAATCGGTATTTTGACCGTCTCCTACTTAAAGGTGCTTTTCACTACACTTTTGCAATTCAGCCACACATTCATACAGCACTGCCTATCATACTTGTCATTCACAGCCATCAGGAGCAACATGGGTTATTTGTGTTGTCCAGGGACACTTTAGCTGGGATAGAAACCCTCGACCTTCCAGTTGATAGACATACATATATATATATATTTTTTTTTACAGTTATTGCAATAGCACTGTGAATGTCAATTATTCATGACGGACAAATACATTTTCATCGTCCAAATGTTCAAACGCTGCTTTTCTCCCGTTTCTTTTTCCTCTTCGCAGGTGAAAGAGTCCTGTGCTTTCATGGGCCATTGCTGTACGAGGCAAAGGTGTGTTTTAGTGCGCGTGTGTAGCGCGTCAATTATTAACAACAAAATAAATGTCAGCCAATGACTAACGCCGGCCTGTGTATTTTTTCTCTCTCTTATTTTACAGTGTGTAAAGATCAGCATAAAGGAAAAGCAGATTAAATACTTCATTCACTACAGCGGATGGAACAAAAAGTGAGAGGCTTTTTTTTTTCTTCCGTATCTTTCTTCTTTTGCAAGGACACATTTTGGTTCACAATTATCATTGTGGGGACATTTGTGACAATGTTATTGGTCTACAAAGTGCTTAGGGTCAGGGTTTGTGTGTTCTGTAATTGAGTGCGAGCCGAGTACCGTACAGTATGTACTGTGTATGGAATGGGCTATTTATTCTCATCCCGATGGAGTTTTGAGGCTTGAAATTTTCTTCTTTTGCAGCTGGGATGAATGGGTTCCTGAAAGCAGAGTTCTCAAATATGTGGACAGCAACCTTGCGAAACAAAAAGAGCTTCAAAAGGCCAATCAGTAAGTTTCCCTCTCTGTGCACAGCATGTACTGTACTTTGTAAGACCATGTAAGAGTTTTTTTTGAACTGACATCACCACTGATACTGATTGGTCCGCCGATTGGTCAAATTTCCCAAATACACTTTCTGTGATGTAGCTGGATCTCCTGATTGGCTGGGTGAAATCCACGTTTTTCTAAGATCTCGCCTTAATGCACGATAATGCATTTTCTGCAAATAAAAAGTTATTTTCCCGGGAAAAGGGTTCCACCTAAAAAGCTGTTAACAACACATTTGTGCTGATGCATTTACCAGCTTGACATTTCAAGCGATTTCCGGACATAATACTGCTTAATATGCTGTTGCTGATTTCTATTTACATTGTTTTTACTGTCTGTGCATCGTAAAGCATTTGGATTGTACTGGATTTTTACATTTTTCCCCTTTTCCAATATTCAATTGAGGGATTTATGACAAGTATATCACCCATATTGATTAGGGATGAGCCGATACGATAATAGGTATTGATTGGTTTGTTTGAAAACTTGAAACTTTCCTGAGTTGCTTGGCTCAATTGTGGCAGTTTGAGTCACTGTGTGTCACACACTGAGTTCTTACTTAGCACCTTCCTGTTTACAAAGCCCACAGAGAGAAAGGAGCAGGTGCAGGAGTGGGAATTAAAGAGGCTCTGTCTTCCTATTACAATCCAGTGACTCATCACAATTATTTTGAAGCTGTTAATTTAATATAAAAATGTTGCATGACGTTCGTGATTTTCCTGCAAATGAATGTTTAAGAGTTTAAACTATTAATTGCACAGTGCTCTTCACCAGGGCTGCAACGATTAATCAATTATTAATTGATTGATAACTGATCATGACTAAATGATGGCTTGTGTTTACTGCTCTTCACAGTAAAGTGATGATTCTCACTCTTCTTCTCCTCCACAGGGACCATTATGTTGAGGGAAAGATGAGGGGTTTAGCACCAAGTAAGAAGATTGCTGCCGTGCAGCAGAAAAATGTTGATCTGTAAGTGTCCACCTCGTTCAATCGATCAATAATTCAACATGCTGCAAACACATAATGTACATGGATATAATTTTATAAAGTCATAATTTATGTCCTGAATGTTGTCACTCACTCATGTCACAATGTTGTTTTGTTTCCGTCTGGGCTCAAAGGAAAGCAAAAAAGGCAAAGCAGAAGAGTGAGTAAAAAGCTTCCTAACTTTTATTTGTGTATGGGATTTCATTTACAAATTATGACAGGACAAGTGCAGAGAGGATTAAGATTAGGTTTAAATGCACTGTTTTAAATATCTTTGAGGAACAGCGTGGGATCATGGGAATTGTGGTCTCTCTGCTCTTACACGGGGGAAAACTTCAGCAGCACAATGTTCAGCAAAACACAGATGAGTGGTCAAGATCCATTAGTGTATACACACGATACAATAAAGAAACAAAGGACAACACAAGACTTACCGGTAGCACTGAATAGCTCCTGCTTCATCTCCTTCCATAGGTGATTCGCCTCGGAAAGTAAAGCAGAGGACATGATTAAAAGGCGACCACAATGAAACGGTCCATTACCTTGAATTAGTGCAGTACCCGGGATTAATCGACAGATGGACAGAGTGTCCAGTTGGTGCCACGGCGTGAATTTTTACCCTTATTTCTTGCATTTCTTATGCAAACACTTTCAAAGTCGGCACTGCACACACTGGTGATTTTAGTAAGTAATGTACATTTGTCTTTTTGTTTTCAGATATTTTAATGCACAAATGTTGAAAATTACTAATATATTTTTAAAGGGTAACTTAACCCCCAGTTCTGAAGGTAACTTTGCTCAGTGCCAGATTTTTTAAAATGCCAAGAAGTGGGCTGAGAGCTGAGGGAGGGAGGGAGGGGATGTGGTCTGGTAGCTAATTTGACACAGGAGAGAGAAAGGTGAAGAAGTAGCAACTCTGGAGTGGAGCTACATGATATATTGTAGATCTACCGTCATCATGATATCGCCATGTGTGCGAACGATCGCTTGAACTGCGAGTCAACAGTGGCATTTATTATTCATTGGATTGTTTACTGTGTATTAATACATAACAAATCAAACATTTTTATTTGTATCTCTTAGTTTATCATGCGTGGTGTCGTCATCACAATATTCAGCAGTGCTATCGCATGATTTCCTACTCTGGAGTGTATGAAAGTGGGGATAACAAGCCTTCAGTTTACTCCTACAGTGTTCATACGTAATAGGTTGACACCTTCCTCCGGAGCCAGTGTCGTGCCATAATATAACCAACCGTGATGTGGAAAAAAAAAACACCTTTATTGTGATAATGTGCTGCTGCAGCGTGTAATGGGAATGCTTTTCACGCTTGGGGCGCTTATTATAGCACAATACAGCACCAGGTTTAAGTACTTTCACCCTCAGAGCTGCCTTAATCTACGGCTGCGCCGTATTAAAAAGATGGTGAACAAATGGTAATATCACCTGGGGACACAAAAATTGCTTGTTGCCTCTAAATAAGCCCAAAGAGCAGGAGGAGCAAATACCCACAAAACCTATTTCTCTCCCTAAGACATAAAAATAATGTCAAATTATTTAGGAGGAAATGAGATTAGACTGCTTCAGCTCCCGCTGAGGCTTTTTCAGGGTTAACAGGGCAAAATACAAAAAGGCACCTTCTATAGTGTAAACTGGGGGGAGCGATGAATTCAAAGCTCGGTTTCTCTAGTCATTACAGTGACAATTCAAACTCCATTCAATAAACTTAATCTGTTTAGGTATCTAAAGGTATATAGGTATCTATTTTTATTGAAGGTAATGGACTGTTTCCTTCACCTTTTAATTACTTCAGTTGCGTTACAGTGCTGCTGCAATGTTTTACGTAAGGTTTGCCTTTTTAAAATTGTGATAACTAATGAACTTTTTATACTCTCAATGATCCTCTCTGCACTCAATAAAATGTCAGGGCTCTAAAGGTCCCCGACACTAAAGGTCGGGGTTGACAAACCTTTTGAAAATGGCTGTTTGTTGTGTGGCGTCTGCAAAAGCTGGAATACAAAGTAACTTTAGGAAAAAAGGACTGAGAGGATCAACCTAGTGACATCAAACCATTTTCCATGATACAGTTCTAGCACTACTGCGCTCTACTCGACTCGACTCTTTAAGTCTATAAATATATCACCAAAACCTACACAGTGCCGCTTTAATTTATGTAAAAGCATTAGTACATATTGGACTCACTCGTTGCTACAGATAATGACATCCAGAGAGCAATCAACGGTGCAGCTTATAATAATTTAAAATTATAAAGTGTGTTAAATTATAGAATAGAAGACAGTTAATGACTCTGATGGACCTGGACACAATGCTTGACTGAAGTAAGAAATTAGTCAAAGGTCTTAGAAGTAAATTGAATCAGCTGGAAGCTTCATTTATGCGCCCACCCCTCTGTTTTTTTAAATGGTTCTAGCAGCTGTGAATACAGAACACACAGCAAGCTGTTGTTTACCTGCTCATCCATTTAGCCTCGAAGCAGTGTCTCATTGGGGGGGGAAGTTGCCATCAATCATTCTGGTTAAATAAATGGGAAAAAAAAGCATTAAATTGAACAACCTGCCAAACTGATCTCACAGAGTTTTTAACTCAACTGTTACCCTTCATTTCTACACTATTTTAAAAGCTGTAATTGGTGTCTTGTTTAGCCCCAGGGCCGGGTGAAGGCACCAGCAGCGGAGAGACGCCACAGGGACCACGGAAGAAGAGGGCTCGGGTTGATCCTACTGTGGAGAGTGTAAGTAGAATCACTCTCTTGACCCACAGGAATATCTTCCTGAAAGTGATTATAATGAATGAAGAGATTTGTGGTGCATTTCTGTGGTGGCACATACAGGCCTGGAGTAATATATTTGTGTGTGTGAAGACATTTCATGAAACAATGCTGTTAAAAAACTTAAAAAAAAAGAGAAATGTCGTACAGGGAAAGTACTGTTGTAGAAAAGGCCGGAAAGACTGAAAATTTAAATCGATATAATAGTGACAGTGGTCTTATATTCATGATAGACTTTGGCTTAGACTTCTTATTTTCGAAAAACTGTGTAACAGCGATAGAGGAACACAATTTGTATTTATTTTTATCTACTGGAGAAGTGTATTCTGTATCCAAACACGAGAATATCATTTATGATACTCTTGTTTGTACCTTTTTTGTTCCCAAGACAGGCAGATTTGCTCTCTGACTATAAATACCCACTGTACCCAAGATGAAGGATGGGCAGTTTTTCTTTTCTTCTCCGTCAGACTACTACTTAGGGACAAAAGAAAGCTATAAATATAATGATGTGTGACTAACAACCACAGTGTGTGTGTGTGTGTGTTTCCAGGAGGATATGTTCACAAACCGCGTGGAAGTAAAGGTGAAGATTCCCGAGGAGCTGAAGCCCTGGTTGGTTGACGACTGGGACCTCATCACGAGACAAAAACAGGTTTCAAAAAATTAACCTCACACACACACAGCCTATTTGTTTTGTGTTCATTTCATAAATTGTGTACAGTTTACATCTTGAAGTCTGTAAATGAGGTTGCAGAATAAAGAGATGCATTTTCTGTCGCTTTCAGTTGTTTCATCTGCCCGCTAAGAAGAGCGTAGAGACTGTCCTGGAGGACTATTCAAACTACAAGAAATCAAAAGGAAACTCGGACAATAAGTAAGAAATAACACGTAGAATTTCTGCACGTAGAGAAACAGCGGTGTTCTGTGTTGATCTGTGTGATTACGTATTCTTATCCTTTTGTGTTTATCCAAGAGTGAACACCAGACACAGTCTGATGCAATTTCCACAGTGTGATAATAACTGTCGTACCTAAATTAACCTTATGCTGCTGGCTTGTCGCACACATCATGTAGATTTTCTACTCTTTTCCGTAAGACTAGCATTTTATTGCAGAAGAGGAGAAAAAAAAATGCTTGCTATGATTGGATATGTGATTTAAATGCAAAAATCAAATCACTGGAAAATATACACTTAGTCCAAGGAACGGACTAGAACGTGTTTGCAAGGCAGGCACACAATATTGTGTTATACAGGTTAGCGGTGAGTCATTTCAATACTGTGTTTTTGGATGATAAAACTGCATCAGAGCACGACACACAAACAACAGAAAGTGAAATAGAGAGTGTGCAAGACTTCCATCAAGGCTGCTCAGTCTCTAGCAGCACAAAAAAAAAGTCAGTTCACAAAAGAATAAGACACAACATTTGTTAATTTCAGGCTGGTACATTTGTTTGGACAATCTTTTGCTCTGATGGCTTGAAAAATTGAATATTTTGAAGTTTTTTTTTATAGTAGCTAGACTCAAACTTGCTGCAATCTAAACCTAGCAGTCACCAGAATACTTTATCTGTTTCTATACTTTTTGAGTTCTATCAGTAAACCCATGCAGTCTGTGATCTTTGACTGATTTCCTGTCTCAAGCGCATCTATAAGAAATACAGGACCAGTGATTCTATGACGCCTTTGGTCTCTGTAGGTTTTCACGAAAGCTCTCTCTAGAGAAAATGCGTGACTTCTCTCCTCTCGGTTCACTTAGGGAGTATGCCGTTAACGAAGTGGTGGCGGGGATTCGTGAGTACTTCAACGTTATGCTGGGCACGCAGCTGCTGTACAAATTCGAGAGGCCGCAGTACGCCGAGAACCTGGCTGAACACCCGGACATGCCCATGTCTCAGGTTTATGGAGCTCCGCACTTGCTGCGCCTGTTTGGTAGGGACCCCGAACACACAACCACAACCAGTTAATGCCTCACCCTGACCTTAACCGTAGCACAATTCACATCTTGCCCCTGACTTTAACCACGGAAATTAGGTTCTGCCTCATTAGACTTTGTTTCTAATGAGGACTATGGGTCAAAAAGTCCAGTAAGTACCAGAACAGTTTCCTTAAGGAAGCAAAAATGAGTACACAGTACAGTAATAGAATAAAGATCTGTTAAAACACAGTTAAAACTGCAGTACATCTAATTATAAATGTGTCTTACATTCAATCCATTGTCATAGATTAGCAGTTCCACACAACCTTCTCTCTCTGTGTTTCTCAGTGTAGCGGTGTTTAGATCTCACCCTGTGACGGTTCAGCACTGCACACAGGAAGTGATTTGTTTAATTTCAAGACAGACAGAGGTGACAGTACGGCCTGACAGGTCCTGTTTTCGAGGTGGACATGGCATACTAATATTCTGTTCACAAAGATCACACAGAGGCAGAATCATAACATCAACAACAACACAACAACAATAAAAAGAAGCTTTAACTCCATTCACAAATAGGCTTAGTTTTGATTTTCTGTGTAGGAAGTGACGAGTGGGTCTCAAATGTCCCATGACTCAAACTGACAGGGCGGGGTCGTCTCACACTAAGCTGTGAGAATAGATTAGTCATCAGGTAGGTATTTTCTTGTCTTGAACTGTTGTTTGAACTGTTGTAAATCTCCGTTTAATGTGTCACTGGTGATATTCAGCATGTACACTCAGTTATACACAGTCAGGGCTTTCTCAGAAAATGTAATATAATATAAATGATCTAAAAATTGTCTGAGTGTGAGCTAAAGCTGTAGTGTAATTCAAAGGTCCCGCATTAAATCCTCCTGTCCTGAGTGTGACAACGTTCAGTTTGTGGTGCTCGGTGGTTAAAATGTGTCGTGTTAATACAACCGCACGTCCTTGTTAGTCCTGTCTTTTTTGTTTTGAATTGATTATTTTTGTAAATGTGCTCTTCTGCATTTTGTTTGAGTGACAATATGCATTTTATTTTATTTTATTATATACCTACTATATGTCTAGACTGACTCGCCATGATTTCTTTGATTAGACATGCATCAAATTATATGCAAATCTATTCAAAATAAGCCTTTTTTTCCCCAAAAGAAAACCCTACATAGACAGACTTGATTACTTTCTTTCTTTCTTGCAGACTTACGTCCATAATATACAAAAAAAGACAGCACAAAAAGAAACAAACGCAATAAAAAAGAGTTTTCAGAAGGCAGTTATCCTCAGTGTTGTTTCCAAAGCTGAGATGTGCTACACGTGTCCCCATATGCTATTTGCATTTCTTAAAACCATCTGTAATGTGTTGTCTCGAGTAGTCACAAACACTTCACTGGCACGAGTCTATCTGGGCCTTTTTAGCAAGAGTCTTCGAGCATCATTAAAATCCACTTAAAGTCTCTGAAGGTTTCACAATATGCTTTTAACAAAGGGAGCTTCACTCCATCACTGCAGGAACCAAATCTCCGTGACGGTACATTTGCACGAGCGTATAACATCACAACACTGACGATAAATGTCCTCGTCGTCTGCCAGTCCATCTGTTATAAACATGTCCAAGATGTTTCACGACACGGCAGACGCTGCAGGAGGACATTGCCCCGACAACTTAAGAGTCAGGAAATGTCATACGTTTATCTTCCTTTCCTCTTAAGTGATCAGCGAGCTAGTTCACCACTTTACTTCCAACCATAAAGCCAGTTTTGAGAGGTCATTCATGCAAAAATTCAACAAAATAGAGGATAAAATGCTCCGTTGTCTAACTCAGTAGCAGACACACCGTTATCCCATTTGACCTGCACAGTCTGGTGAGCACACCCATGAGACAAGCATCTAACCATATATTTGGGCACACTTGCTTGGCACAGTTTGTGAAATAATTTTCAGCAGCAAGGGAAACTTAGCTTCCTCTAAAATGTCTCAAATTTCAATACTAAACATGCGCTAGAACACGTTTCCTTGTTCTAGTTGTTTGTTAGTTTGCAGAATTTATGTATAAATGACTGGGCCTGAAATGAGCCTCCCCTGTTTTGAAGACCAGCAATGGCCACTGTTCCTTACTAATAATTCCTTTAAGACATGTCACAATAATTGGGGCTGCAACTATTAATCACTTATTTACTGATTAATAAATGACTTGCCATCGCTTTTGATGTTCACTTCAACGGTTTGAGTTGTGGGCCTTTACAAACTTTAAAAACATACGTGAAACAGAAAAGTGTTTTATCGATCCGTCTAGAGAACAGAATTATCTTTGTGAAGGTTGGGATTGTTCTGGGACCGTTGAATTAACTCTGCAATTGTGATGTAGAAAAAAACAAATACAATATAGGTTTCTTAAATGGAGCATCGAAATTTCCTTCCCTCAGCACCGTTATTGTACCTGTAAAACATTTTCATTGTGTTGAAAGCAAAAACACCTTGATCTAAAATCAATAAAAAGTCATCTAGGTAAATTAAGTTACACGAAAGTAACAAGAAAAGTTCTTGTTTACCATCAGTGAAACACTTTTTACACTCAACAGTTCAAACAGTGTTTTGTTCCTCTAACAGTTCGCATCGGAGCCATGCTGGCGTACACTCCGCTGGACGAGAAGAGTCTGGCTCTTCTGCTCAGTTACCTTCAAGATTTCCTCAAGTAAGTGTCAACTCCCACTACACCTCTGCACTCTCCCCTGTCATGTTCGAGTGACTCTCAAACGTCAAACGCTGCATCCACTGCTGAATTAGTGCAGCCAGGCTTGTTACAGATCCTCCAAACATTAGTCATGAAATTGATTTTTTTTTATTTCTGCTCAGACTGACTGAGACTGTTATCCAAGAATAAAATAATAATAAAAAAAAATCACAGCATTTCCCAGATGACTTGTGTAATGATTTTTTTTTTCTGTTATGATAAATTATGGAAACTTTAAATCTAAAAAGACACAACTGCAGACTTTTACTGATTAAAGTGAATGAGATTCTCCAGTGGTTGAATTGTGGCAAAGCATGACATTCAATCATTGTCCACTAGGGGTGGGAATCAACAGAGACACCACAATACGATATTATCGCGATGTTTAAGTCACGATACGATATTGCAAAATACTGAATATTTGTGAAATCGTATATAGTGCTATATACACTTGGTCAACACATTTTTCTTAATGCTGATCCACAAAGTTTAATGTTTCTTGTAACATCAGTTAAAAAAATGATATGCAAAAAAAAACAAGAAAAAACATACTTGGTGTCAAAAGCGAGATAATGATCCCCCCCACTATTGTCTACCGCTTTATCCATCGCTAACCCGGACCTTCTTGCTGTGAGGCAACATTGTTAGCCACGTCTCTGCTGCGTGACCCCGTAGCATGGCATCTTTTTATCGGCATCTTTGATATTAAACTTTAAGAAAGGACTGAGGGTTCCTCAAGAAACTCAAGAAGTAAAATAGTAAACATTTCCCCAAGTACACACACACACACACACACACACACAAACCTACCATCAGTGTGATGAACACATTGTTTTGCTGCTTTTAGCAGACACCAAAAGGAAAAAGAAAAATCGAAATCACTGCTCCATGGTGACAAAATGTCATATTTCCTCCAGGTACCTGGCAAAGAATTCATCCACCTTCTTCTGTGCCACTGACTACGAGGTTGCTCCCCCTGAGTATCACCGCAAGGCTGTTTGAGAGCTCTCAGCACAGACTCGCTGCTATTGAAGCATGTCACATCATTCTCCCCAAACACATGTAAAATATCCCATCGCCTCCCTTCTGAGTGCAGACTTCGATGAGATTTTTTCACTTGAACTGATGCACTTACTCCTCAGTGGACTCAGGAGCTTGTTACATTTCAAAGTCAAATATGTTTTTTTGCTCAGCCTCTCTCTCTCTCTCTCTCTGTTTCTCCCTTTGTCATTCTGTCCCTCTCACTTCTTTGACACAAGGAAAAAAACACAATGAAACATTAGCGTCCACGAGCAGCTCTGTGGTGTTTTAGGTGCATTCCATCTGATATTTGTTAATGTTGCATGCATGTATTTATTAGTGTTTCTTCTGCCACATGACGTGCAGTTAGCGGTTCATGTTTTTGTACCTGTATCGTGTGTATTTGTATACATTTTTGTAAAAAAAAAAAAGTAAAGTTTTTACACAATCTCTACATTTTTACTTTGTCTCATTTTAAGAAACAAGCTGGAAATAAAATGAGGCTCACGGCTCACACTGTGTGATATCAACACACGGCTCAGCCCACGACTGTACTTCAGCACATCTGACATAAAAGACTTCAAAGGGCCTATAGAATATGATTTAACATTCCCCTGAAATAGACGGGAGCAAAAAAACATCTCTCTTTCATACTGGATGCACATGAAAAATGTAAAGTTGGGGCACGAGCCGCAGGAAGCAGCGGTGAGCATGACAATTCTTATGATTGATGTGCACATGGAGAAAAGAAATCTAAAAGCCCCAAAAAGTGTAACTCTGTTTGTTTCAGTGAGATTTGAGACAAAACATTTTAGGAGAGGCACGAACAAATGATTCTGACTTTGTCTGAGAGAAAAATCCAAATATAGATGATTCCAATCCTATAAATCACTCGTGGCAATTGGACGTAATTCATGTTTTCAACTTCATTTGTAAACACTGATGCACAACATCAACCGACTCAATCTGAAGTTAAAGTTCCAATGTGTAAAATTAAGGTGAAATAATTTTCATTTGGCAGAAATTGGAGATATTTTTTAGTGCGTGATATCATCGGATTGTATGAATTGCCTTTTTTTTCAGGATCTCCAGTGTTTTTACAGTAGCTCACAATAGACAAACTATGCAAACTGAAGGTTCAACAACACGTGTGTGTTTTTCAGCTGCAACATGCAGTTTTATCAGTAAAGTAAATGCTAAGTTTTAGCTCAACAAAGTAAAAAGGCACATTTACTGTAAAAAGTAAAGTATTTAAAAAAAAAGACCAGGTTATTAACTGCAAATACTAAGTTAAAGTAACTATAAAGTAATCAAATAAATGTATCAGTTTGTATACTGTATATCTGTGGCTGTTTACATTAAATTGCAGTTAAGATTCCAAGCTTTCAACCATGTCTCAGATATTATATGATTTAGAGCTGAAACAATTACTCGATGACTAAATTAATCGTCAACTATTTTGATAATCGAATCGGTTTGAAGCTTTTTTCTTGATTCAAACAAGATTTCTGAACGTTTCAGCTTCTTAAATGTGAATATAGTCTTCGTTTCTTTTGCTCCAAAGCTCTAATATGAATTTATTTTAATCTTAATGACTCTAGGTCTATAGCAGGTAAAATAAATGAACTATGACATGGATAAAATTAAGCTTCAAATCTGGTCAGCAGGTGGTGAGTGAAGGGAAAGAAGTCTTAATTGTGTGGGGGAAAAAACACAACGTTTGCTCTGAACGTTAAATACACGTCTGTGCATTTAAATCACGTATGCCGTCCATGTTGAGCTAAACGCGGCCTCTCTGTGGAAATGAGACAGAAAAATTGTCATTGACATTTAGTCATTAATTGCGCCTGGATAATCATGTGCCGTGAGGGCAGTGAGCTTTCAGCCTTTACGGGCTGAAGAGCCCCGACAGCTCCATGGCAACTCCATAGTAACGCCATGGTAACACTATTGCAATGGAGTCATAGCTTGAGGGCAAAGACATGTTTGACAGCATGTAGGATTTAGTTAAATATATCCTTAATGTAACTGATGGCTCTTAACAAAGAGCACAGGGAGTGCAACATTCTATTATTTCACCTCTGGCATTAACAGACCAGAGAACTGCTGCGCACTGGATACTTTCTCTCTCTCTATGGATTATTTAGGTTGTCTTGACCATGTCTACATGATTAAATAAATGCAGTGAGTCGCTGTCCTGTGATCTGCTAATTATATATTTGTGTTATATATATATAGCTAATAAAATGTTTAAAGCTGCAGTGAAAAACTATATTCGATTATTCACTTATATCCTTTTTTATTTCCTTGAGTCGATCAGTTACCGTGACTGGTGTCCTTAATGTAACTGATGGCTCTTAACAAAGAGCACAGGGAGTTCAACATTCTATTATTTCACTGGAGTCACGTGATGTGACTTCAGTCGCAGATTTGAGGACTCGATTTGACTTAGACTTGAGTAAAAAAGACATTTTGTTCATGGGATATTTACAGATTCTCAAATATTTAGGAGGTAACGTTTAGATTTGTTTCTGAAACACGGAAAATGCGTTTTTTGGCGGGCTTGCGTACAAACCTGGCAACCGAGCGACACTTACACCTTGAAAACAAACGTTGGTCATGATAAGTGCTCAAAACCTGCCGTTTTTTAGCCTAATATTTTAAATAATGATATTTTAAAGATATGTACGAAATCATCTTCAATCTTCATACAATTTGACTTGTAACCTGCTTGAGTTAAAGCAGGGAGTGGACTTGACTTACTTGATACTTGAAGAATGACTTTGGACTTGCTTGAGGCTTGAAGGGACTTGCGTACTGTGACTTGCTTTATCTCTGGCTGGCGGGGACAAGAAGCATTTATTGTTTTTTTTAACAGTAGAACACTACTTGAACACCAACTATGAAACACAGAGAGAGAGTGGTGTGGAGCTGGTCGGCTTAATCATTTAAATCAGTGTGTGTGAACTTCTCTGACAATGGTTACAATACAGTTTTAAAGTTATGTAACAGCTGGTTAAGAATTAACTCATTTTAAAACAGGGCACAGTTATACACTGCTCTGAGTTGTTAAAATAACCTTTTACCTGCCCCAGAGCCGGCCCAAGGAATAAATTAACTAAGCGCATGCTTAGGGCCCTGTAACCACCAGGGGGGCACCCTAAAGCATTTCATTAACTTATTTTTATTTTACTTTATTGCTTGTGCATGACGATAACATTACACAAGTCAAGGCATGGCATTGTTAAATATAGATAAAAAATATATACAGTATTGACAGCACTTTCTGATTTATTACTGGCATTGATAAAGGGGCCAAATCTAATTTCACTTATGGCCCCATGAAGTCTTGGGCCGGCCCTGAAGTTCCACTACGTTTGATTTACACCTCACTGACGACTACAGTACCACACATGTACTACACGACACCTTACACACGGTTTTAAATAGATATTCGGATATTTTTTAACGCTTGAGTTAATTCCAGGCAGTTAATGTTGAAGTATTTGTAGTTTTCTTGCCTCAGGTACTTCCCACGTCTCCAGGTAAGTGTGTGACATCACGCCAGGTTTTCCTGCTCCTCCGTCCCAGGATGCCTCCCACCTCGCTCAACGGCACTTTACCAGGAAGTCCCGCCCTACGGCGTTGCTGATTGGCTGAAGTCCAAGCCGCCCCGTGTAGAGTTCAACTCGGTTTGCTGCGGAGGCTGTCAATCAAGCCCGCCGATTGAGCCTGCGGTTATGCGTCAGGTGAAACTGGCTCAGTGAGGGAAAAAGGGAGCCGAGGAAAAGTTAGTTCGTGTGAACTTTCTAGCTCAGTATTTTACTTAGTTCATGAACTCAGTCAACAGAGTGGACTTTTAACAGCGGAAACCGACACAAAACAAGATGAAGAGCCTAAAATATCGATTGAAAAAGCACGAAGTTACCATCACAGTAAGTTAAACGCTCCTGTTTTTGTGTTGTTGTAATGGCTTAGTTTTGCTTCTACCTCCATTGAAACGGTTGTGTTTTTGAGAAACAAAGCTGGTGGCGGACGTTGTGGGTTTTTTTTTTCACCGGGGCGGTTTCGTCTGACTCTCTAACCCCCGTCTCGTCCATAACAACCGTGTTAACTGCGGGCATGTTCCCACGGTGGCTGAATACACCACTGCCTGAAAGTAGAAGCACCTGCACCACGAGCAGATGATGATTTAGCTTTGATTTTACTGGCCTGGCCTTCATCTCACTTTACCAGCTTATTGTGTTGTTCCTCTAAAAGAAGATAACTCCGCCAAACAGCCGGTAGTATCTGGTGGTTATCACCGAGGACACCCACAGTCCCTCTCAAAAACGCTGCGGGGCATTTTTCTTTTTTTTCACCGACGTTTCTTTTGTGTGCTGTCAAAGAGCCTGGGACCAAACTCACGACCTCTTTAAAGCTGCATAAAAGTTTCACACCAACACCAGGACTGTAATAAATGGTCGATTACTAAATAAACCAACAACAGGCATTAATCGGCTTAATCTACTTCTCATTTTGTCCTCTTAAAAGTGGACACTTGTTGGTTTTCTCTGCTCCCCTGAGAGTAAACTGAATATGTATGTATATATGTATATATATGTATATATATATATTTTTTTTTTAATCAAAACAAAAAACATGGTGAAGTTTTGAATGAATCATTAATAATAAATCCATTACTAAATGACAGCTATTTTAAAGTGGCTTAATCGATTACACTTTTAATTTTAGTTTCTAGTTTAGTTAGTCTTTAGTTTTTACTCTTCTATAAAAGTATATTGAACATTTTCCTTAAAATAATCGATTAGTACCTTATTAATAAAGTAACTATTTGCATAAGTCATTCATTGAATTGAAGCAGCTTCTAATATAAGCCTCTGTAATGTGAAATGTTTTGTTGCACCTCTGAGTGTAAATATTTTTGTGAACAATGATAATTTCATTTTCAAGTTTGGGAAGCCCCGATTAAAATTTTACCACGTTTTGACACTTAACAGCTTAATAACCTTTCAGTTAATCAAGTAAAATAGCTGAAGAACAAACAATTCATGAAAATAATCTTTCACCATTCACAATGTTTTGATTTATCTGGTGGCTCTTCAGGATGGGACGATGTATGATGATTTAGCGCATTGTGATAAAAAGCTCAGACTTTAACTTGATAGTGATGAATTTCTCTTCCCCTACGACAATCATCAATGGAACAAATTAGTAATATTAAGATGATTGTCTAACGCATCAGCATACACCCTCAGTGGTTTCTTTACACACTGTACACTGTGATTGTATCAGAGTTTCAGTTTGTACTTTGATTTATGCTTGTGTGTGTGTGTGTGGTGATCTACTTGCCATTAAAGGTGTTATGCTGGCATTTCCCTTGCAAATGTGCTGATGCTATATGTGAATGCACAGGGTTGTGATTGGATAATGATGATCTGATTAGAGTTGTGAGTAAATCTATGGTTGACCAGATTTTTACCTTTTTAATACGTTCTTAAATAACATTATAAAGATTCTACGGTATGTAAGAGCCTGAAAGTTATACATTTATAGTGTCTGCGCTTAAGCGCTTAACTGTCCACATTCTACACCCCCTTTTTTCTTTCTTGGAATAACCCAACAAAGGTTCTTAATTTTCTAATTCCAGATTCAACTTTTAAAAAATAACTATGGATGATGTATGATGCCACTTTTTTGTGTCCGATATAAACACGGAGTATCTGCCAATTCAGTCATTTTAGACCTTTTACAAAATGGAGCTGTTAACAACACATTTGTACCAGTTTAAACTATTTCAAAGATATAATTCTCCACCTGTGTAACAAATATCTTTGAGTTTTATTTACATTTTTGTGATTTTGACTGGCATTGGACCATTACCGATACTGAGTATGATATCGGCTCATCCCTAAAAATAACCATCAAGTAACAACTACTCGGAGTATATAAAGGATCAGTAGCATTAACCCTAAATGTACCAGAACTCATTCAATTTGGACTTTTCTGTAAAGGGTTGTGCCCCTCTAAGTCCCACCAGTTGACTCTCCCAGTGATACTGAGGAGTACTGCATAATCAACACAGAAACATTTCCTGAACACTCGCAGAATACCCATTAGGTCTGTGCTTTTCAACTAACTTTAGTAATCTCACGAGAGGCTGTGGTGTAGAATTAATTCTTCACAGAGTCGAGCAGTAGCTTTGGAACCTTGCTCATAGACAGTAATTACAGTTCTGCACGGCTTAGCATGTAGCACACCATGGCTTCCACGAGAAAAACACAATGCCAGAGGAGCCATGTGTGGTGAGCCATCCACACTATCTGCATTGGTAATTGTCTTGCTCCTGAGGCCAGAAGCAAAGAAAATACAAAGTAGAAAGAAATTTGGGCAAAACAAAACTCGTTTTTGCCCTGCAGCGTTTTATGTACTATTTGTTTTGAAAAGAAAATGGCCCCAGGAAGAGCTCGAGGCAAGCCGTGTTGTGGAAACAGGACTGACATTTACACAGGCCTGAGTGATGATTTTAGAGCTTTCCCACCTCATTCCTCTGAAAAGAGAGCACAGTACATCCGACTGTTGATTTATGCTCATTATACATTTATTTAAAAACGTATTGTACCTTGATTTTGATTTGTCTGCAGCCAAAGGTAATCATTCATGTCATATCAGACCGTCATCTCTGGATCCACCTTTACACTCCTTTGATGTTCATTACTTGTAAATAAATCATAAATATAATCGAGGCATCAGATTGATGGCATGATAAATTATTCCGAATGTTTTTATGCATGCTTTTCCTCATTATTGCACAATACTTGGGCCTGAATTAGTTCATTCTTTCCTGGTAGGGAAGACTATATCTAAGAATACATATATACATATATACATTTCCTAGTGGGAGAGGCAAGGAGGAATTCAAAGCAGAATAAACACTAAGTGAATTCTGGCCAGAGAAATGAAATCGTTTGAGGAAACTATATCTTCTAGCACTCCTTGAACAAGTGTATTCACTCTGGAATTTTGATGTAGTTTCTTTTAAACACAAGAGCTGTAAACTTCCGCTTTAGATTGTTCTTAGTTTTTTGTTTTTTTGTTCAGGCGTGCTTGCATGATGTCATTATTCTCCAGCCAAATGGTGTCTGTCAACTATTGACAGGAACTTATTTCAGCCAAAGAATGCCAACAATGCTGCCAAATCACTTAGAGTAACGAGTAAACAAAGCTGAAGGCTTGGCTTGAGCCCATAATTTGTTTATGGAACCCTGTTATGTTATTGTTGAAATTCTCGTCATGCCAGGATAGCCATCAATAAATAATGTTGCATAGGGGAAAAAATGCATCTGGTAGAGCAGGAGTCTGGAAAAGCTTGCACGAGCACGCTACACTACACTGCCGCTGATGTAACTACTACATCCCACCTCATCCTGTGAAAGAGCAGACAGGATGACACACACACACACACACACAGCCTGACAAATGCTAGAAGTCCAAAACAAGAAGTTCGAACAAATATGTGACATGCTATTTCTCCGGCCCCCACTTCACACCTGGCATTTGAATGCATTTTCTGTGACCAGAGACAGCTTTCATTTTAGAAAACAGAGTGACAACAGGTCTTTTGGCACCATGTAAGCAGGACCAACCGTGTTCACTTTTCCAGATGATTTTAGCACCTTTCACAAAACTCAAGGTCGCTGACTTCTGATTTTGGTTTAAAAAACGTGCAAAAGTCAGCAACGTTCTCTGTTCTGAAACACTGGGGACGTGTCCACTGGAGGAGAGACACACACACACACTCAAAGACAAACTAATTACACTTTAGTGGGGACCAAAGCAGCTGAGTGTTGCTGTTCCTCAGTGTATGTCCAGATTATTAAAGTGAACCGATGATAATAACACTCCTAGGGGTGCAACCGATCAGAAAACTCACTGATCGGATCGTTCCGCGGATCAGAGTCATGGATCGGATCAGCAAAAAAAAGTCTGGCACAATCTTTTCGCTGAAGTGGATGTGCGACGGCGCACCGTCGTAACGTGGCTCAAGCACTTTCAGCATGTGTTTAAAGCCCTTGCTTTGCACAACCGAATATGGCCTCATGTCTGCACCTACAAACACCGACAGCGTTTGTGATGGCTTTATCCCAGTCTGATTTGAGCAGCCTTCGTTTTCACTCCTGTCAGTGAAACACCGGGTGATGTCGCTTCAAATGCGTGGCAATGCTTGATGTGTTTTCACTGTCGTATGGCTTTCTTGTGCCACAGTGCCTACACACTCGCTCGCCATGACCACGCTGTGTGTGTGCGCACGATTTTTTTTTTTCATAAATCAATCCACGGATCATGTGTGTGCCGAACCGAAGATATTGATCCGAACGGATCACGGATCAATGATGATCCGTTGCACCACTAAACACTCCGGTATCATACTTATTGTTCAAGTAAAGATTCAATGTTCACCTGCTTTGGTCCCCACTCAAGAGTGTATTCAAGTGTGTGTCTGTTGAAGGAGCTCTGACCTCTCCTCCTTATGCTCTACACTACACTGCATCGCTGTTCATCAGTGTTTGTACAGAATATTAACAGAAAACACTCAGGTATCCAACAAACGTGTAGAGAAGCAACATTTTCACACACTGTGCACAAACACAGGGCTGGTTTGGCCACAGTTCGTGCTCTCATTTCCTTATCTGTATGAATTCCTTATCTGTATCAATTGTAAATGAAGTGTTAGATCTTCTGTGTGTTTTTTTTGCACCTCGCTACCAAACAAGAAGTTGGTAAAGTGCACTGATGTTTTTCATATCATTACAATGAGCACGTTAAACTCACTATGGCTCCGGTTATTGAGCCATATTTCTAGATAAGCCCGGAGAGAAACTACTTTCAGTCTTAAGTCCATAATTTTTTATGCTCAGCCTGCATTTGCTTTACACACTCTTTTATGAGAAACAATACAGCTAATATTCTACATTTATACTGTCAGATTGACATGACGGTGACCTTCTGCTTTTGCTCCCAGCTACACTGTTTCCCACTTTTATTGATTTGCTGTGTCTGTTTATTGGGGTGGTGTTTTTGTTGAACAGTCACGTCTTGTGTAACATCAGTTTACTATGTGTTTTGAAATAAATTTTCAACATTGTCAAGTTTGTGACCTTTTGATAAGCATTACTCTATCAAATGCTGTTGTACCTTGTCAACTCGCAATCAACAGTATCACAATGCAAGTAAGACATCCATGCAATCGGCAAGCACTTGTCAACAGTGGAGAAAAAAAGAAAGAACTCCCCTTTAACAGGAAAATACCTCTGACATGCCTCAGCCATTTGGGGTGATGTAATCAGTGTTCTGGCTGTATGTAATTGGTTGTATGGTGAGTTCATATAGTTCCATGAAGGAGCACCAGCCATGGGTCAGTACTAAATTAACTGCAATTTTACTACTGGTCAGGGTTAATCAGGCTTTCAATCTGTTATCGCTCTGTTTGTGTGAGGCTTAGTATTTCTGCAGCATGTGCACTTGTGTGCTAGTTTATAGGATTTAAGATTTTTGGACTGGCAGCCTTTTATTTTTTTTTAAAGGAAATAGGCATATTTTTCTGCCCCTTTGTCCTACTAATGATCTCACCCCGTCTTTCTTCTGTTGTCCCCCCCCCCCCCACCTAGACATACACCATGAGGATGAAATGTGGAAACCTCCCCTCCCATCAAAGTGGTGTTATTTTACCAAACAGAGAGCTGGGCTGGGCTGTGTTGATGATTGTGTGGCAGGAAAGAGGAGCCAGATGCAGTTGGAATGTATTGTTCGGAAGTTGAAGCGACTCTGATTTCAAGGCTGTTCAACAAAAGGACAGGGATTGGAGAAGAGAGCATGCCAGTTATTATTACTTGATGGATCTTGGTATTTAAAAAGTGGATAATGATGTCTCTGAAATAGTTCTCAAGTGGATACTACACAAACAACATACTCAGTTGCAATTATTTGTGTTTAGAGCTGCAACTAACGATCATTTCCGTAATTGATTCATTTGTCAATAATTATTTTTATTAATCGAGTAATCGTTTGGCCCATAAAATCTCACAAAATGCCGTAAAATATTGATTTCCCAAACAAAAGGTGTTAATATATTAGTTGCTTAATTGATAGTAGGAAATACATTTGAATGAAACTTTATTCATAAATTAACCACCAATGACAATTTTGTTTGAGTGCCATTTCTTCAGACCTCACATGCTGTGTAATTAAGTGTAATAGCAGCTTTCACTACAGTCCCTCTTTCCACGTCCACTGTAATATTTCAGATCCCAGCTTGAATGCTGTGTTTAAAAAGGTGCAGCCTCAAAATATCTGACAAAATAAGGTAAATTGAAAAAAATGGCACATTTATCCAAATGTTTCTACCTCTGCTGATCAGAGCCACAGCTGATGAAAGCCCCCGTTTGTGACGAGTCAATTTGACCCCCGTAGAAAAAGCCATTTCCCCACAGTCAAATGTTAGTTGGGTGTTTGTGGGTTTTTGACGATTGTAAAAGGATCTTAAATTATCCTGATTTCACTTTAATAAAAACTGGGAATCCATTGGAAAGCATGCTGTGGTATGACGCTAACATATTCTTTTATGAAGTGAAGTTAAGCTTGAAATGGATAACACTCTGGGCACTTAGTGTGTGCAGTGAGCTAAATCACTGTGTCACATTTTTCGAAAGTGCTGTAATCTGACCATGGCAACAGTGTAACTCAATCAACATGCGTGAGTGTCTCAGTTGTTCTGAAAGGACACCAGAAAAAAAGAATTTGCTGAAAAGATGTTTACCGGTCATGACTTTATGACGCTCACCGTGTGTGTGTGTAGGTGTGTGTGTGTGTGTGTAGGTGTGTGTGTGTGTGTGTGTGTGTGTCATGGCAGACATTTAAGTGAGTTGATTGCAGTTGATTTAATCACTCTACATTCTGGTAATGCACTCTACTTTTAAATTGATTTTGAATTTTGTACAAACCTATAAATTGCTCTCAGGTAATCAGAGAAATAATGAAATATATGAATCACTCTCTTAAAAAATGCCATATTACAGAATGATGGGGAATTTTGTTACTGTATAGTAATTGATTTGCTCTTTGTGTGTGTGAACTTGGATGATTTGTAGCCTCCAGAACCCGCGAGGAAAAGTCATTGCACTGTTGAGCAGCCTTTAGGGCCAACGGTTCTCAAACTGTTACTTCGAGAGCTTAATTCTTTCTTACTTGGTGTAAAAAAGTTTGCTTTAGGGTATTGAATACTTGCTAAACATCATTCAGTAGAAGTCTTCCTCAGCAGAGATGCCCAATAGGCAGCCCTATGTGTGGCTGTTGGAGGATTAGAAAAATCCTCCCCTAAGTCTGTGTTTTGTTTGCCTTTTGGTTTTTCGAGTGGGTATAGAATGAAAGTTCCAATCGAGTTAAATCCTTTGTCAGACTTCAATGCTCTTCATCTTTCCTGACAAGCAACTGTCAGAATAAATTACTGGTCTGGTCACTGCCTCGGCTGGGAAATAAATATTCATACTTCATAATGGTGGAAATGTTGTCAAAAAAGAATACAAGGGATCTCAACAAAAAGAAAGGAAAATAATTAATTTTGCAAATCTAAAATGTTTTCCCCTTCATCCAAAATGATAATCAATGTCAGAAATAATAGAATAAATTGTCCATGTGAATTTACTTTTTCATGATTTGTGAGTTGCCTCTATACCTCTGCATATGTGTTCAACTGTAGAAATTAATATTAGTTTATTGCTGTCAGATCAACCTTTGAAATAAACTGTATGACAGAAAGTGGAGCTGCCAGATCAAATAAAGTTGTAAAATACAAAATCCTGGATCACATGGACATGTGCATCAATAAGAGTGAATTGCAATAGAAACAACACAAATCCATTCTCTTTATTTATGCCATTAAGTTGCATTTCTTTATTTTTCTTCTGTGGTGAATTTAAATTTTAAGACATCTACTGTCAAAATGTCTAAAATCTAAACCCAATATTCACTTAACTGCAGCAAATGAACACTTTCTTCTGCAGAAGTTTTGGAAAGTCTAAAGCAGACTACAGACATTTTATTTATATTCACTGTAGGAGGCAAATCATTAGACGGGATCAGCAGAAGTTTGTTTTAGGATGGATGTTGTGTTGGCCTTTCTAGTGGGTGGTAATGCAAGGCTTTGTGTTTTTAGGATTACAGTCTGGCTCCATGGGGGCAGCCATGAGGTCACTACGGCAGTGTTGCCCATCTGTGTTCCCATGCTGCTCCCGTAATGGCCTGTGGGGAGCAGTGAGCTTACTCTGCAATAACCCAATCTGTAGTATGTGTGTGTGTAGGAGGCTTGGAGGACAGATTTTGATGTAAACCTCTTCTTTTGAGAGGACATTTTGAGGGGCTTTGAGGGTTAAGTTTTAGGTCAGGACAAGGCATTTAGTTGGTAAGGTTAGGGTTAGAGTAAAGGGCTATAGAAAACATTATGTCACATGCACATGTGTCCTATGTGCATGTGTGTTGTTGTCTGTGAGGGTTGGAGCAATTATGAATTTGTGTGTTCTGTGTGCATGTGTAATATGAAATTGTGCCTGTTGGGTTAGGTTGAGATTATTAGTATTGAGGGAGGTTGGCATTTCAGAGGAGGCTGAGTTTATTGACTTACTTTGACACACACGCACACACACGCACACATACAGTGTTGCACGCTGAGCAACAGGAGCACAGATATTCTGCTAATGACCGACCTGTCGCTGTGTAATGGCTCAGAATAAGTCTCTTCACACTGTGCCTTGTGTGTTTGTATTTTTCTGTTTTTCTGCAGAGTAGACCAGTGTCTCTGGTAGTTTGAACTTTTTCCCCAAAATATTCTGCTTTTCTGAGCTTTTAATGAGCATTACTTGTATTATGTTAGGGCTAGCCTGGCCGGTATGAAAAAAAACCCATCATATCCCGATCCATGTTTTGGTTGAAATGTAATATACCATATATATTCCGGGAAGTGAAGCGGTAAAATGTCTCCCTCTGTTGGGTTTATTGGAACCGTTAAAACACTAACCTCAATTCTCTTACTATTACTATTTAACTATTTACTGTTGGATTTTCAGCAGAGTTAAAACAAGTTAATAGTAGGCCTTTTATCCAAGTAGTCACAGCTCATACAACGGAACCCACAGCACGTGTTTTTAACAAGTGACACAAACTCTCACCAGAAATTAAAAATGAGACGCTATGGCTGAATGTTTTCCACACTGCATTGCTAATGATTTCTACTAATTTGAATTTAGTGCTTTTTTAATAATCAGTCATCCTGATTTTAATTTCCATGTGATTGTCCTTATAATGGCTGTTTTGGCACAGAGGCTGATTGTGTGTTCTTGCTGCTGATTAAAAGAAATTATGTGTTGTGTAAGTGTCCGTGTATGTTGGGGGGTATTGGAAAACTTCCAGAAAGAAGTGCTTACTCACAACTTACTCACGGCAAAGACTGGGTGGAGCGTTTTGACTCTTCAAAGGGGCAAGTTTCTACCTGCTCTTTATCTTCCTGCACTTTTAACTTTCACTATGAGAGTGAAGTGCTGTCCTCAGGCATGCGTTTGCTATCACAGAAGCTATAAAGCACTTTAATTGCACTTTCACTCTGCCTTAATAAACTTCCAGTTAGCTCTTCAGAGGTTGTGACATATGAGATTTGGCAGATATGATTATGGAGGGTATTATAATTTGAGCTTGATCATTAACTGGCTACATGCTTTATTACAGTGACAATGGAATGCTTGTAAAGTCTAACTAAATATTTTGTGAAACATTACATACTTATAGACTACGACAAAAAAGAAGTCCATTTGACCAACTCCCCAGTCACATTCCTTGCCCTGCCTGAGTGTGTGATGACTTGAAATGCTGGCCAAACAAGCATCATCATCATCCCTGTTGGTGCCCAAGTAGCAGCATGCCCTAAGAGCTCCTTGTTTCACCAAATACGGGCATAAAGCTCCTGTTTCTTTTTTGTTGTTGTTTTTTTCTTTTTGCCCACTACTGCCTCATTATTTCTAGGTGAGCTTATCACAACAACCCTTATTCTTCTTCTAACATTAGTTAAGTGTCACTGTCCCTGCGTAACCTCAGGTCACAGAAACTCCAATCTTGCGCCTCTATTTCTCCATCTACTATCATGTATTCCTCTGCCCATTTTCATAAGGATGTTAATTTAATCGTTTTCCATTAGAGACCTAAATACTTTCTCGCTCGCTGATTGAAAACCATTTTGCAGGTCCACGGCTTTCTGTCTACCCTGTTCCTTTCTTTTATGTCCACACCATCAGACCAGCTGGAATAATATCAACCTGACCAACAGCCATCTACTGACAAAAATCCATAACCCTTAGTTGCTTTCAGTTGTCCTGCTGGGGGACTTGGTTATTTCAGATATGACTATTTCAGGAAATCAATTTGTATTTCATACCAAAGCTCATAATAATATAATTTTGTGGTTGTTATTTTTAATTAATTATTAATTATTATTACTTAATTGTGATTATTTAATAAGATTATTTTTGATGTCTGCACACATGACTACAATTCTTTGGAATGGCTTAACCGAACGGTGCCCTCAGGACTGAGCTGAATGCTGTTTACAGGTCAAAGAAAGGAAAAAAACCTGAACCACCACTTTAATGGCGTGAAAATGGAAGCTCACCTCCTTCCCACAAAACATACAACTACCCATTCATATTCTAATTTCATGTTATTCCATCTATTATCGTGATTAAAAAACATGCAGTGTACTTGCCTCGCTATGCTTTAAAACTTGAATTCAAAAGCTTGTCTTTATCCATTTCCGATAAAGGCAGTGAGTATATGATTTTTTTAATAGTCATCCATTTGACATCTTTAATAAGTTATATTATGGCCTTCTTTCTTTTTTTTATGATCCAGTAAATAATATTAGCCAATTTGAGCTCCCCCCGTTATCATCTAAAAGGTTTTTGACTTGGCACTTGGAGTATTCTCAATTTTGGATCAATAACAGTTAAAGGGAGGATATATTTACAGAGTAATCAGGAATCCCCCACTAATAGATTTTACCAAATAGTTTTGTGTTTTCAGCAGACTCAGATGCCACAAAACAGACCTGTTTTTTGACGGCAGCCTACTTAAAGCAGATTTTAGCACTGTTATTCATTATCCTTCATATTTTCTATTATTTTTATCATAATGGTGTAGCTTGTCTTTACAATTCTAGTTATGCAACAGTATGAATTGTGTGTAATGTATGTATTTAGATTCAGGTCAACCTATAGAGATTTATTGTTACTTTGAATGAGTTTGTCATGGTGATTAATACACGTTTGCTGAACAGTAAAACACGAAAAAGGCCCATGCTTTAATGCATTTTACTGGCACTTTTATTGGCTGTCGTCTATTATAAACACACAATGGTGCGTTTCAAGGGTGTTACCACAGTTTCAGTGGCAACCATCCAACAATGAGTGCACAACTCCACATGTATTTGTACAATAATTGCAGCTGACAGGGCATCTAAAGCTGCAGAGAATGGCAGATGATTTGGTGCCAACAAAACCCCAGATTTGTTCTTTTAAGATTGAACTTGTTCAAATATCAGTAAGATGCATTTGCTTTAAACTCCCCAGACGCTAAATTGATTTGACTACTGAAGACAAAATGGATTATCTCACATGGAAAGTGTAAAATTTGTTCTCAACCACTGACAAACACTTTGCACAGGTTGAACACTAGAGGGCATGACTGTTTGCCCTGCATCTAGTCCATACTCTGCCCAGTGAGTGGCCCTGTGTTTAGCAGCCACTCAGATATGCTGCTAGCACCTCATGCACATACCAAAAAGAGAGTGCATCTTTCCTCTGGACACCTGGCCTGAAACATCAGTGGAGGCTTGGCCTTATTCAAAAGGGGGCTTTCATTTGGACACATCAACTAACCTGTCCCACAATGACAGATTGACTGCAAGCACGTCTGGCCTGAAACATCAGTGGAGGCTTGGCCTTATTCAAGAGGGACTTTCATTTGGAAGCATCAACTTACCTGTCCCACAATGACAGATTGATTGCAAGCACTCTGTATCTCATCACTTTCTCACTTCTCCACTTGTAATTTGTTGTCCATATATATTTTCTTTCTGTCTGTTTTGCTCAGAGGATCCTCACTTGCAATTTACATGCCCAGACAGTTGCACAGTTCATTGCTTAATTGTCTGGTTGGTCATTCATTAGATTTGGGGTCTTGGTGTTTGACTTGGGTCATACTTTCCATGTTCTATGTCAGCATACCACCAACTCAACTGTAAGTTGACGCATGCACAGTCGATGCATTCGCTCTGCAGTCACAAACTGTGAAGTAGCTAACATTTATACTCGAAGGTTCTCCTCGCACCACTGCAGACTTGGGCCGCTGAAGACATGTCTATGTCACAAGGACCATAATGAACTTCTTTAGAAAACATGGAAAGTATGACTCAAAGTGTGGCTGCTCCAGCAGACCCATGTAGATCCTGTTAATTGTGAGAAGAGACCAGTGGTACAGGGGGAGTTCCATGTCCAGGAAACGTTTTAACTTACTTAATTACTTAATTAACGGGCTATCCTTCACCTTCTTTTTAATAGATGTCACTGTTTGCTTGACCAGAGACATACATACTTTATAGAGATTACTGTGGCACAGTCTGTGTTATTTAAGCTCACACTGAAAGCTCCCATTTTGGCTTTTTACTACCAGGGTATATTTCACCAATAAATCACTTGTCACTGAGGTACTCGCACAGCGTGCAGTTATTTTAATGTCACAAACAGGCTTCACTGATGATAAATGATAAATATATGAACATGCACTTGGTGTCGGGTGTGGCTAGCTTTATGAACTCGAAAGATTTTGTGCTTAGTATTGAACAGTTATATAAGCTGACGGATCATCTGATTATTATATCATCTGTAGTTAATCTATAGATCTTACCATTTAACAAATGACCCAACACAAATTAGATCATCAATTAAACAATGCCCTTTCATGGTCATAATAATTTTCACTGAAGTGTGAAATGTATAATTTTTGGGATCTTTTCTGTCTACAATAGCATGGTGGAGCGGTTAATCAATTTAGTTGCACCAACCACAGGAAATGCAGCATTTATGTCCACAGACTTTGTGTTCTTATCCAGTTTGTTAGTCTTTTTATTGATTCAAACAGATGGGTGAAAAACCAACAACATGCAGTATATGATAATCCACTTGTAAGTGAGGAGATGGGAGAATTGGAAAGGGAAGTGTTGATAGGTGGAAATGGGAATGCAGTCCCAACTCCTCTGCGGGTAAGCAAAGGCATCACCTGCCAGGTAAATCAACTCTGATTCAGGTCCCCTTGACTTGTTTCTTTTTTTCTGTTTTGTCATACATACACATGTCGTAACATTAGCACTGCCAGTATGGCCACCACTTCGCTCTAGACTAAAAAAGTATCTCGACAACCACCAGACAAATTTCCATGAAAATGTCAGTACTCTCTGCTTACCCGCCGGCAACCTGCTGGCCTGTGCCGCACTGCTCTGCTGTGCCTCGCACATCATGACCAGTCCAATGGAATGGATCAACAAGAAGCAGCAGATGGTCAAAGTTGTTGAAATTGTGACAGATTTTGTCTTTTCACTTGCCTATTGATGCATGGCTTTTATTCACAATTATTCAGTATGCTTGAGGTTTGCCTTTGTGAACTTGGACTGAACCAGCTGAAAAGTTACACAATGTATTCAAATTAATTCAGGTGCGTACCAACAAAGCGGACTACTTGATGTACGCTAGCATTAGATTAAGATTAGATTGAACTATTTTCTTTCTTGTTATCTGTAGTCATCTGTCCGATCTAAGAAGCTGTGATTAATGCTTAGGAGCATTTAATGTGGTTATTTACTAAAGGTTGTATATATTCGACATGGTTCCTGCTAGATGTCAGCATGTTGGTATGCATGGTGCATCTGGCTTGGAGGACCACTATTTCTCAAAGAGCTTGTTTGAACCTGGGAGACATGACACAGTGAACATAGATTAAGCTGTACTGTCGGACACTGTACTGCAATATTGCAAAAACATCCTCTTAAGCCTGATATTGTAGAGGAAAATATGGTGACACAAAGAGAGATTCATTTGAAATATTGAGAATCCTATTCTGGTGTGCGTCATCAATCAATCACATGCTGCTAAATGAACTCTAGGTCGTCATTTGATGAAAAATGTATTTTCTTGGAATATGACCCCGGGGCTAGTTCAGTATGCTAGAATGAATGAACTGAATGAATAAATCAAATCAAATCAATCACTAAACCTTCAGGCAATCTGAATATGAACACTTGTCTTCTCGTAGAAAAACTGAGCAAAACATTAAGAATAAAAATATAATAAGTCTTAAATTGTACAGCTGAGGGTCCGTGCCTGTTTATCTACTTATAAAACAAAATATCAGTGCTTACATTTCATTACATAATGGTTCTTCGCAGGTGTCTCCTGTGATTACGACCATTCTAATAAAACTGCATCAGTGACTGCAGCTTGGCATTGGACACAACGATCACGTAACATTAGTGTGCAGCTTTATGTTTTGGTCCTGACTTCAGTCTGTAATCAGATGACCGCTTAGATATTTTCATGCTGATGATTTCATCTGTGAGGACATTGGAGACCGATCGGTCTGGCCAGGAGCTTAGAGTGGCAGGATACTGAGGTGTTGGAAAGTGTTGCTGCCTGTAAAAAAGTGATGGCAAACCTGAACTGAAGGTGACAAGAGTGTGTAACTCTTACCCGACACCCAGAATAGTCTGTGTGGACAGGTAGTAACCTGGCTCATCGAGAGTGTCAGTTGATGTTTTGTCCCAAAGGTCGCTGGGTTAAAATAGCAACTTAAGGTAATGTTTGCGTGCAACTGGGATTGAATGTCATTTTGGCATCAACACTGTTAATGTAAATAGTCACTCTACAGAGAGTACAGCGTCGTGTGTACCAAGCTTGTTTGTTCCTTTTGTTTGAGCTCCTCGCTGAGCTGATGTGGACGAGGACTCGTGGTTTACTGAGCTGCTGGTTATGTGTCAGATTATCATTAACCAAACAGTGGCGTCAATGGGCCGAGCAAAGTCAGCTGCAGACTTTACACAGGAGGCAGATTTATTCCCAAATCAGATCATTTGCTCTCTCATCGTCCTCCTCTTCCTCACATATACTTCACACACACTGGTATAGTGAAATTAGATTAAGATGGATTGAAAGACAAGGTGACTTTAATTATTATTATTTAATTTATTAGTTTCATTTTCTACGCACTCTGGTCAAAATTCCACATCACATACCCTGGTATATACACTAAAACAGTATTTCTGATTTTCCTCCAAGTACCACCAGAGGAAGCTTGCGTACCACTGGTGATACACGTACCACAGTTTGAGATCCATGTACGTTTTTGTAATTTTAAAATCACGTCCTACATGCAGCACCGTAATGTCATCGAGTGACAGAAGACCTAAACACTGCTATACTGAAAAACAGTCGTGTTGGGTAAACGTCTTTAATGTGTGAACTCATTTTGACAATGTTTCACACAAGCACAATGAAACCAAAGATGTTTCCCAATGTGTTCATACCCTACACACTAACTTTAAGTGAAACATTGTATAGTAGCTTAGTTATTCAAAGTATATTCAACACATTTGCAATTATTTTAATCAGGATCCTGCTCCAGCATTTAAAAGCACAGCAGGGAGATGCAATGACATCATTGTGTGAATAAATTTAAGAAAGCTGCACCATTATTCAAGACTCTTATTGACCACAGATGTATTTTATGATTGTGTAATCACTATTGTGATATTTGATTGTGTCAATATCGACCGACTCTTCTTTGAATTGAGTGACTACAGCAGTGGCAGTTCTAACTCACTAACAGCCCTATTATTAACTGAATACATAAACAAATTCCGAAGCATATGCACACACACACTCTCCAGCACACCCGTGTTGGATATTTACGTGACCAAGTACAGTATGTTGCGTGGCTAGGTGCCATTTTGGCGCCTTTGTCTCCATGCCGGAGTGAGCAGCTTTCGTAAGTTGACACCCACTTCTTCATATGACATGTCATGTGGAGGAGTTGTTTTTGCATGTTTGTGGATATCAGCGCCGCTCTGTTAACGCCAGTCTGGCAGCGGATAGTAACGCAAGCCTGCAAAAAGCTGATGCCATGTGTAAATTAAACGGTCTCTCTTCGCCGCTTCGTCCATTCCTATGAGTGTGGTGCAGGCTGCTGTTTCCCTGTGATATTTTTACCTAAATGAAAGTTACGCTTTTACAGTGTTTACTGTGCAGGGCATTAGTGTAAGTGAAGTGGCAGCGTAGTAGTTTATGGTGTGGCTGCGGTCTTAGACAGCTGGTTGTAAAAGGGATGACATCTAACCTTGCCACCGTGCTGTTAGGATCATGGGGCTTTGGAGCCACACTACTCTCTTTAGATGGATGGGTTAACATCAGCTTTCCCCCAGTAGTGTCCTATGGGGGTCAGTGCCAAAACCACTTCAAATGTGCAAACCATAATCCCCCTCTGACATTAATATTTTCAGATGGAGGTAAGCAGGGGGCACGGTGGAGGGGGGTGGCAATGTAAGCAAGGACTTTCTGGCTGGCCTTGTTTCATGCTGGCAGTGGTGATAGACACTATCACCATTACTCATGGTGCAGGCATGTTCAGAATGTATTCTTAGCCCCTGTCTTCCTATCAGTCACTACAGAAAGGTTGGAGGGTCAAAAAATAAAGAGGTAACCAGTCTGTGGGGCTGTCTCCACCACCGCTGTTTACCAGGGAGGGGGTGATATTTTAAACCTGGGAGAGCTCACATATTTACCCCAGTGAGCCTGACTGACCTTGCCATTTGTTATAGTGAAGACGCCGGAGGAGAGACTACTTGAAGTTGCTTACAGCTTTTGCAGATAAAAACAGTCCACAGAAGAAGATTATCATAACAGAAGACAACTGGGTTAAACGGAAGACTTGAGGGATAGAGGCAAGAATAGAGGAGAAGAAACTTGGGGGAGTTGAGAGGTAGCCAGGCTGAGCTGACTTCTACCCCAGAGGAGGAGTTGCAGTTGCCGGCCAGGGCAGGTCCCGGAGCCGGCAGGGCTGGCCCTTCTGCTTCTCCACCTCTATTCCTTCCTCCTTTTTACTCCTCCTTCTCCTCCCTTTTACCATCTACCAAACTGCTGTGCAGTGAGGAACCTTCAGGCAGAGAGCGTTGAGCAACACAGGAATGCTCAGAAAATCCTGCCAACTAAACTTCATTGCTGCAAGTGAGTGAAACTCCAGAGGCTGTGCCTTTCAGAAGAGGACCTCCACTGTCATTGTTTTGTTTTCAAATTCATTTTTTTTTGTTCCACTCACTGGTTGAGTGCCCCTGAGAACCTGAGGGTTTTTTTATACACTTTATTTTCCTCAATTTTCTCAATTTGTGTTTTTGTAAACCGGAACAGTGGCATCCTTTTCAGTAGCACGTTGCAAGGACCAGCTCCACTCACCCAAGATGAGCCGCTGGCTGAAATGCACTTCCATGCACTTTGTAGGTATTCATTGTCAGTAATTTGAGTCCATCACAGCTTCTGTTGTGCCATTATCACAGAGTGAATTACTTGAAAGCTGCCTTGTAACAAAATAGTAATGCAGTGGCAAAATTATTTTTGAGGAAAAGCAGGCTATAATCTTTGGATCAATTTAGGGACTTATTAATTGCTTCATAGTGATGAAATATTGCACGTTATCAGGATAATATGTGCATGGCATTTCGTAAGCATTCTTTTCTGCTTTTTCTTCATTGCTTAGCACCTCACTTGAGTCTCGTTCCCAGAACTCTCGAGTGTGCTCTGTTCCCATGCTTTGTAGCCATCACTCACAGGGGAGGTTTTCTATAACTGTAATCTAACACATTCTTGGCACATTCTGCAAGTCTGTCATTGTATAAAAAGGGAAAATTGCATTGTGTTTGCATCATAAATTAACAAAATTATAGTTATTACTCTACCAAATACATGTTTTGATGGACTAGAGTATTTGTTTTGGTTTGGGAAGTATTGTCAATCATGTCTAATTTCATTGTCTCTATCAGAACACAGACTGGAACAAGTACGATGATCGGCTAATGAAGGCCGTGGAACGCGGCGAAGTAGACAAGGTAGCCGCGGTTCTCGGCAAGAAGGGCATCATCCCCACCAAGCTCGATGTGGAAGGGCGTTCAGCGTGAGTAAACACAGGACACACACACACATATACAAACACATAAACGTGCTGGCATCTTCTGTGCTTTTTTGTACACATCTATAAATGCTGAGCAGCACAAATTCCGAACATTGTTGTGTTTGGCACATTTCACAAAATTCCTGACCCCCCGTTTCCAAAACAAGTACAAATACATGGAAATTCCTTTACAATGAGGTCACTCTTACGAGTATAATAAGTTTCACCTCAAATGTTCTTTTATGACGGCAGTGCCAAGTCTTTAAGCCCAGTAAAAACAATCGTGAATCTTCAGACACCCGAATGCCCCCTTTTTGAAGTATCTACATAAAACCTTCATTCAGCTTCACTGCGCATGAACAGCACTGGATTTGCAAATCACGATGTCTGTTTTTGTTTCCAAAAATGATCTCTTTTCTTGTCCATCAAGCTGGAGGTCAGTGTGGGAGTTTATGTTAAGAATGCTTGCGGCCACTGAAGGCTTGACCACACTGGCCCAAGTCTGTTTATGTAGTCCTCACAGGAAATGACTCCCTGCAAATTCAGATCAGCTCCACTCTGGTGCTTTTAACACAAAGTAATACTCAAAGTAATACAAAGAACTCAGCTTGACGAACCATGATTGAAGGTTTGGGGAGGTGCTGCCTTCAAAATGTTTCATTGAAAGAGGCAGTTGAACAGAAGAATAGGATTTGAAGGAGAATTCAATCAATCTAACTGAAATATATAAGAGGAATTAAAAAAAAAAATAAAAAATCTCTCAAACTTCTCAGAACACTGATATTTCAAGTATCTCATAAAGACATTGTGTCGTTGTCCTATTAATGATGATGATGACCGAGCCTTGGGCAACAATGCATGTTAGAGCCATTTAAAGAAGCAGGTACTTGGTTTTCTTCCTAAATTTAACCAGATTCCAACACCAGCATGCAAGTCCTGGCGCCTCCAGTTTAATCCTAGATATATGAAGAAGTTGCTGTGCTTCAGGTTTATTTTGACAAAGGCTTTGTTACAGCATACAACTGGAGCAGCATCAGATCCCAAAAGCTAAGGTGCTGAGTATTTTCAGCAGTGTGTGAAATATTCTTGTCGCACCATTGCACAGTCCTGGGATTGTATACGTGTACGGTTGCAAAATGTGCTGGGATTTAAATCCAGAAAGCTACAGTGACAGAGGAGTTGGTGCCCCAAACATAACACAAATCATTTAGTAGAACAATTAAACTCTCAAATCAACCCATCACATTCACTTGACATTTATGGGAAGAGGTCACAGATTTGCCAAGTATGCCCCAAACAAAAGTGAACCACATTCGCAACTCAGCAAGTCTGCTTATAGTTCAGTGGGCCACACACGGGCTAACATGTGTCTGCGGCATTCTGGCCTCCACAAAACCCAGCAAAGGAATGTCAAATGATGATCCCTTGTAATCATCATCCTCCGTAGGGGAAACTAATTACAAACTGTAGCCTCTAATATATAATTTGATGTTCCCCAGATTAACCTCACTGTATTTATCTAATGAATTCAGCTCTAACTGTTCTATCGCGGCTTCCAGCTGAGTAAATGGTTTACATCTCTCTGCTGTGGCTTTAGCTGGCTTCCAGTGAAGTTAGCCCACCCATCACACCTGCTCACTCTGTGCAGTTGTGAAAATTTGCTGGCAGGGCAAAAGGAGCCCCCGTGACAGCACCACAAGTCTGGCACTGTCTAAAGATACTGGCTCGTCCCCATTGTTTGTGAAGAGTAGTTAATTTTATGCTTGAGTGTTTTCAAGAATAACAATGCTATGTTGTGAGGTTCACACTTGGATCTATGTAATTTCTACTTGACCGTATGACAGGCTACAATTGGGGTGAACCAACCAATCATTTTCAAATTTAAATCATCATTTTAGCAAATTGCCAAGAGTGAAATTTCTATTTCGATTGTTGTTTTTCAATTTCAGAATGCGTTACGTAGATGTTGGAATCCATTCACATCTTCCATTCTCATCATTGCAGATTATGAGTTATTATTTTGATCTCATGTGGACGTGCTCCAGCTTGTATTAAATCTCTAACACAATAAATATTGAACTGCAGTTTAATAAATTTAGTAAAATCTCATTATGATATTTTACCCAAATCGCTCAGCTAAACTACAATTTATAATGTTATGCGTTTCTTCTTCTACTTCTTTGACGTCAATCCAAAAAAACCTTGGCAGAAGTTTGATAAGCAATCCCGAGACATTATCATGATTAAACCTATTATTGTCAAACTGGTTGTATACTAGTGCGTTTTTGTGCTGCAGCATCACATTTATTCCATCAGAGACCTGGTGGAAAACATCGAGGCACTTACATACTGTAGAAGAGAGATTCAGTCCACATGTTGTGTTTCTCACTACCAGATACACAATAGTTCCTTGTTCTTTCACAAAGCAAAAATGTGTCACTTTTCTGCTGCTTCGGTAGCACTTATGTGGAGATGTAGGAGACGGTGGAGTAATCAAAGTAAATCAAAGGGAAGGGAAGCATTAATACTTAACAATCTGACGTTTTCTTTCCTGTTCCTTCAGAAACTCCATTTATGTGATTCAGCTACCAGCCAGCATACAGTGTAGTCTTGAGTTTACTTTTCCCTATTCACTCCTCTAAAAATAGCAACCAATGATTGTAGACCGTGGACCTGAAAGCGGCTGAAGGCACAGGTGTGACGTTAATGTAGCCGTGGAGAGTCTGTTGCATATAATCATAATAAAAGCCTGCATTGAAGGCAGGTTCCTCATGTCCCTCAAGGAATAACTAAATGTTCTGTCATAATGTAAGCGGAAAATCACATTATTTGGATTACATATCGACTGTGGCCCATGAACTTGGCGATTCATATCATCTGACCACCCACAATTTGAAAGCTCCGGTCATCAGCTTCCTGACCGGTGTTTGCCTGGAGAGGTCAGGACCCTGTACTGCTCCCGACAGAAGCAGCGTCTCATGGCCATCAACACTGCTTTTAATACCCGCGTCAGTGTTGAGGTGACAGCCTAGCTGTCTCCTTGGCAGATACTTCGGGGTTAGTGTTTAAACAGGTTCATGTGACTTGATGGGTGACAGACTGAGATAGGTTTACATAGAAGCGCCGTGCAGACCGTCGTGGCTTGTGGCGTCAGTGCTGCTGCAGGTTAAATCAGAGAAGGGGAGCGGGAATGTTTCCAGTCAAAGTGACGATTAGCGACAGGTTGGGAAAAAGCTTGTTATGGGAAACTGCTTAATTGAGTCTGAAGTACACAAAGGAATATGCAGAAATTGTGTGAATTAAACATAAATACAAAATGATCTTTAAGCCAAATAAGTTTCTCCGACATTAGCTAAGAAGCTAAGAACATCAATAGAAATATTTAAATTTGGAATGTGATTAACAATGCGATATATGCCATTTTGTTATGTCACAGTATGCAAACTAGACTATAATTGTCATTGCATAACAGTGAGATTTTTATTAAGATTGAATTCTAACCTAAAAGAAAAAGCTTGTTTGAAATACGCCAAAGGCGTGGTTTTTTTTTAGATGGGAAAGAATTGGGCAAAAATAAAAAACTGTAGTGTTTATGTTGCCTTTATTTTAGGTGTATAATTTTTTTTTATTATTCCCATAATAAAGCACTAGACAGGAAGCAGAAACTGTCAGAAAATAATGATGTTTGTGTAGCTCTTGCAGTCATTACAGGCTGATGTTTCTTGTTATTTACCTCCAGAATGCTGATCCTGCTGATAGCATGGAGCCAGGCGTCTGTTAGCCGTCTCCCTCTCTCTCTCTCGTCCTTAAGTTTCACCCTCATCCCCTTCTCTGTATACATATCACCTTTTCACTTGCCCTCTACTGCTCTGCTGCTCTGTGCTCCATGCCCTGTGCCACCATATTTATTTTTTTTAAATGTTGTCCATGTGTCCTCTTGTTCTCCAGGTTTCATTTGGCTGCAACACGAGGACACCTGGAGTGTCTTAATCTCCTTCTGGGACACAATGCTGATGTCACTGCCACTGACGCCACAGGTGAGCAAAGGCTTCATCACTGCTGTGTGTCGAAGCAACCTCACAAACCCCACAGACACACAAAGCACTCTGCTGCTTGACTGTTAATTGCACCTCCTATACATTGAATTGTTCCTTTTTTTTTTATATATATGCTTTCGCCGGTTCAGTGTGCGAGAGAAGGTGTGTTAAGGCTTTGTTCTCGACTGCTATTATTACAGTGGCTTGCCAGAGATACATTTGCGTTTTTTCTCAAGTGGAGGAGTGCAGTCAACTCAGGCGGTGATGTCACTCCTAGTTCTGACATCCAACGTTCTATGTAAATGGAATGCACCACAAGGCATTAGTCTGGAGCTGTGTCTGTACTTGCTTTTTTGTGCTTATCATTTATCAGCGTCATCAGTTCATACACTACAAACATTTAGTTTAGTAAACGGAAGCAGTTTCTTTCAAGATATTGAGCATTTACAATACATTTTTGCTGACTGAAAATAAACCACACTTGTAGGTGTGATGTCATTGCACATGTTCACATTCTCAATTAAGGACAATGAAGGTACTTCAAGGCCAGAGCACTTTGCAGGAAGAGAGAACTGGCTTCGTCGATGATGTTGAGTTTGTGGTGGGAGTGTTTACCAAGTCCGACAGAATACTTTCATGGTTCAATTGTGCACTCGTGTTGTTCGTAACATGATGTTATTATCTCCTCTCCCTATCCCTTAGTCCTGGTGTGTAGGATGCCTGATTACAGTATATTGAATTTGAGGCAGCATAATGGATGAGAAGGGATTTAGTAAGGCATTAAGTAGGACATAATATTCCAGCCAACTCTCTCTAGCTCTTCACCTTTGCTCTTCCATTTCAGCCAGGGAAATTCGTGTCGAGCTAAGTGTCATTAATTAGACTCCTGATTGAGTTATTTGGAAACCTGTGGCGTCCGATTGAGCAAACCTCTACTTGAGCAGCAGGGAGGACATTTAAGTGCAGCAACGATTTTAAGATTGTTTTGGAATCAGTGGGGTAACTTGTCACTGAAAAATATTGTTTCATACCCATTAAAATCCAACCAAATGTCTCATACATTTTCTTAAATCCAGTGTTTACTTGTCTCAGACATCTTTGCCTTTGACGGTACGTTGCTTCATATTGTGGCGTATTGTTGCCTGTTAATTAGTGGAGTAGTGTGACACCAGTGGGAGGAATATTTAAAGTAAAGAAAATGGGAAAGCATGTGTAGATGATAACCGCAGCAATGCTACTATGTTCAAAAACTCCACAGGGAACCTTCAAGTACGACAATATACAAAAAATTCACAAAAACTCACAACTTAATTTTCCTGATTTGTCACTTTCAGGTAAAAATGCTCTTCATCTGGCTTCAAGAAATGGACATTCTATATGTGTGCAGAAACTGCTACAGGTAAATCAAATCAATTTCCTTTGTACCAGATCTCATCTCGATTAGTGCACTTAACGTAGAAAAGCTGAGCCCTATTTATTATAAAGACAAAAGAAAAACTCAGCAGTTCATGTAATGATCAAGCACTTGGTAGCAACATATCACAAATGTACCCACATTTTCAAAGGTTGTGTGCTTAACTCTCCTCGCCAGTCCACCACAAGGAATGTTGCCCGTCCTCACTGATACGCTGAAACTGTTCTCACACACATCCTCCTTTTACTGATACCAACCTTTCCCCCCTCATTCAAGCAAAAAAAAAAACTGTATGCAAAAGTTCAAGACTTTTCCATTCAGGTGTACAAAAGTGTGCATAAACCAGTCTAAGGTGACATCTTCACAGTTTTATTAATTTGGTGTGTTGTGTATGAACACGTTCTGCTCTATGAATGTCCCACTGAGCACCTTCTCCAGGCAGTTTCCCTTTAAGCTCCTTTAAAACAGCCCTGGCAGTTGTGCCCTCTCCATATTGGTCAACAGGAGGCTCCTGTTTGAGTCACCGTGGACCGCTGGAAGATTTATGTGTTTACAATGAAGGGGCTACCTCTCTGTAATATTGTGTTCTCATTGCGTTGTAGCCCTTCCCCTGGCCCCCATCTCTTGCATGGCAGTGATCTAACAGAGGTCATGGCTGTTGGCAGGGGGTTGTCAGCAGTGTTGACAAGCCTTCCCTCCTGCAAACCTGCTGTCCATTCTTGGTGCCGTCATCACAGCAGACATAGCAGCTGGACACATCACCCACTGCCCCCACCACCTCCACTATCCTTCTGTCAACCCAAACCCAGAAAGTATAGGGTATCCCCCTCCTCCATGCTCAACCGTCAGCTCCCATTGCTGCTGCTGCACCTCCACCCCCCACCCCCACCCCAAGCTTTGTCATTTGAGCGTGCAGCTAATTTTTGTTCCGTGTTGCTAGAGAGAGTTGAGTTTTTATAGTGGGGGGGGGGGGGGGGGGGGGTCAGAGCTTGCTGGCAAGCTTACCCAGCAACATCAGGCCCCTGTTAGCGTTAGGTTCTCCTGGCCTCCATAGCAGGCCCTCGTCACCGCAGTGTCACTGTAGTGCAGCCAGCTCACTGACTGTGCAGAGATGTCACAACTTAGCATATTAACACTGCACATGAACCGCTTTGCCAACTCAGGTTTGACTGCCAACTTTTGGCACTTGAGACGTCAGTGTAAGAAGAATTACTTATATCCTGCGTTAGATTTAATTTGACGACAACCAAGTGCTTTTTCCTTCTTTTTCTTGTTGTTTTTGTTGAATAATTGGTGAAATTGAACAGCCTTGTAAAGGCGGCCACCTGCTCCCCATCACAAACGTGACTGGTTGGGCAATTTATTGTTCATTCTTTTAGCTTTCAGTAATGAAAATCTAGGTTCCTGGGAAATACTTCACCATGAAACCAGGTCAATAACATTATACCATCAAATAATGGTTATGTTTGAGCTACTGAATTGGACACAGGCAGTTAGACAGACCCAGTTACAATGATACTGACTGACATAATTAAACGATTTAGGCCTGCTCCGTGTTTCAACTTCAATCGTAGACTGCTGATTAGAGGAGCAGTAATTGTCTTTTGATCGATGATTGGTGTGTGGTAAAATACCCCTAATCAACACAACAGTGTTTGATTTTCTTCTTTTCTTTTTTTTTTTCCATTACTGACTTATTCTCATCATTGTTCACAGAACCCTTGTAGTTAAGCACATGGGAGCTCAGTATTGATGGATTAGACTTGCTTTACTAGATGTACATGTTTTTTTATTATTATTCTAAGATCAATTAGATTTTTTTCACAATTTGTATTTCAAAACCATTCAAATTTGTTTCTATTTTTACAATAACAATAATAGAATTATTGTTGTTGTTTTATTCCCAGCATAATTGTCCAGTTGGAAATGTGGACCTTCAAGGAAGAACGGCTCTACACGATGCTGGTAAGACTCGACTCGGCTTTAGCACTGACTCCAGACACTTAGTTCCGCTATGTCAGGGCAGTGTGACAGTGACACTGCATGCACCTTTAAACTGTGGCAGCTAAATGGATCTCAGCCCTCAGTAATTTGATTTTACACACCTGTGTTTTTCCTTGGACTGGTCACAATATCTGCCATATGGCCCAATCTGAAGCTCTGAAACTAAACCCCATTGTAGTACTCTTTGTTTAATCTACTCTGGTTTTGTCTCAACTGTACTCTCACTGAAACTACTTCTCTAATTAATTAACCTTTCCGAGGACGTAAGTCTAGCCTTCTCGTTTTGAATGTGAAAACCTCCCACATTACATGTCTCAGCTTCTGCTAAAAAGACATTTGAGATGTTACAGCAGCAGACACGATGGTAAATACCAGGAAATGTCTAATCTTAAATGAACCAGAATAGAATTATATACAATGTGAAGCCTGTGTAGTGAGACCGTGTACAACATAGGCTTAATCTGTCCAGAGTAAACGGTGTGAGGAATCACACGTACAACCTATTGGAATGAAACTAATACAGCACAAGTAATAGTTTTTTTGGGTGTGTCCACATCGCACTGAGATGCCGATATCCCAGCTTTTTGGAATGCAGTATGGACTATCAGCTCCTCTTGATACCCAGGATAATAATTAAGTTAAGTCTTTGTCCACTCTCTGATGAAGCTACTGTATCAGTTAATGAAGCATAGGATGCAGTGAGGGAAAAGCGATGCTATTAATAGTCTTTTTTTTTTTGTTTCCTTAACACATTCAGTAATTCACTGAAGCTACAGGAACTCCAGTCGTCTCAGCAGCTCCCACATTTTGGTTGCATAAAAATTAAACTAAGTGCAATCACATAAGCGCCTTGTTAGCGACGCCTCTTTTTTAGATGCTACATGTCACTGTGCTCAGGAATGATGATTGATTCTGTGAGCGAAGGACACGGGTCCATGCCGTCACCCCGCGAACATGTTTTCTTTTTCTGTGTTCCTGAGAATAGAATGAACTGATAACAGTTGTTTTTCTCTCCTCAGTAATGGCAGGCTGCTCATCCAGCGTGAAACTTCTCTGTGACAGCGGGGCCTCCGTGAACACCACTGACTTTGTGAGAATTAATAGTCTGCCTCATTTCACACAGTGTGTTTTAATGGTCTCCTCTAACAGTTTACTTTTCATTTTCCAATCCATTTATCAAAAGTTGTCTTTTGAGAAAAAATAGTATGACTCTGCTTGCCCATAAAAGCCTGGCACCTTGATGGCAATCAGCTGTATTGTGTATATAAGGGTCTGTTAGAGCAACACGGTTCACTACATCTTAACAGTGTGTGAATGAATTCTATATACTGTATTTTTTTGTATTTCTCTGAGCCCTTTCTGTTCAGAAATGACATATTGACAGTTATGATTGCTCTGTATGGGGCTACAGTGTATTGTGGTGAAGGCAGTGTGATATTGTGTATTTCTGTGCGTTTATGTGTCGGTCTTTGGTTTTTCTCCAGGATGGCAGAACACCCCTGGTGCTGGCAACCCAGATGTGTCATTCTCGCATCTGTCAGCTGCTGCTGGAGCGAGGTGCCGACATCACCATACGGGACAAGCAAAACAAGTGAGAGACGTCACCCTTTGTGGGTTTTGTTTTTGGTAGGGTGGGCAAAACTAAATTTAAATAACTGCAAATCTGTCAAAAGTTGGCTTGCGACAAATGGAGAAGTCTGCTATTTGTAAGGTGTTTTTTTTCTT
>NC_081138.1:27139913-27174766 GCF_958295425.1 Solea solea
ATGCAGCAGAGGAAGAGACGGCGCGGCTTCAGTCTGCCCTGAACCGTAAAAACAGAGAGTGCCAAGAACTGGTTCAGAGTCGTGATATCATCCAGAAACAGGCAGACCAGCAGGTTCAGGAGCTGGAGGATGCCCTGGGAGATGTCCAGAAGAGGATGCTGGATTCGGAGTGCAAGGTCAAACAGCTGCAAGCCCATGTAGTTGCTGTCAAGGAACATTTAGGAGGCCAGGCGAACGAAGAACTGCGTGTCCAGCTCCAGGATATCAAGGTCAAGTACGAGGGTGCTTCAGCTGAGGTGGGTCGCGTTCGTAACCGCCTCAAACAAAGTGAGAAGGCCCTGGAGGAGTACAAGTCCAGTGAGAGCCAGCTAGCAGTGGAGGTAGACCGGCTGAACCAAGAGCTGGGAGCTCTGACTGGAGAACGAGATGAACTCGCCGAAACCTTTCTAGAAATGCAAACCCAGTTGAAGGAGAGCCAGACTAAACGTGGCAACACGGTACCAGCCGAGAAATTTGACAACATGAAAAACCTGCTGTCTAATGCAGTTGACGAGAAGGAGCGGCAGCTTGCAGAGCTGAGAGAAGACTATGACCGTGTGCTGGAGGAGGTGGCAGAGCTCCATCGAAAGCTGGACTGTCCATTGTCACAGGGAGGACCAGCGATGATGTCTGCCGAGGAGCAAGAGCACATACGGTCGGCGCTCGAAGAGCAAAATGCTTCACTGAAAAGGAAACTCATGGATGTTACCACCAGAAGCCAGGCTCTCATTGAAGATGTCACAGAGAGCGAGGTGGAAAGAGACGTACTACGAGATCAGCTGGACGAGCTCAGCAGCAGGATCGAGACCGAATTCATATCCATAAAGGACCACGATGAAGTTCGCAGGAACATGGTGACTGCGTTGGAGGAGCTGGAGGACAAACTGGTGGAAGCGAGCGAACGTTATGGAAAAGCAGAGGGACAAGTCCAGCAGCTTCAAACCGAGAGGGCCACACTGCAGGAGAGCATGAGGAGTGTCCAAACCGCCCGAGACAGACACCAGAGTGAAATGGACACTCTGAGGTCTCAGAACGTCGACCTGAAGAAGAAACTTGAACTGCTCGAGAAGAGATGTGAAGAAAGGGATAAAGAGTGTGTGCAGCTGACCACGCAGAGCCAGACGCTGAAACAGAGCCTGCAGGGAGAGTATGTTTCCAGACAGCAGCACGAGCAAGTGAAGATGGAGTTAAGTTCCACCTTAGAAAGTGTTAAAGCCGACAAGTCGAAGTTGGAGACCAAGGAAAAGGAACGTGTGGAAGAACTGAAGAATGTGAAAGAAGGAAATGCCAAGTTGAAAGAAGAGTTGGAAAAAGTTCTGTTGGACATTAAAACGTTTTATATAAGCACAAAAGACCACAAAGCTGCCACAGACAAACTGAACGCTGCTGTGGTCGAGGCAGAGAAGAGAACAAAAGAATCATCAGATATGTATGTACTGGCCCAGGAGGAAACCGTAAAACTTACCCAAGAGTTGGAGGCACAGAAGAAAGAACTTGATACGATACAGGAGGCTATCCACTCTAGATTTATTCCACTGACGGCGGCTGCGGAGAAAGAACACTCTTACAGTGCCCAAGTCAAGGAGTTGACAGCCAAGCTGTTGGAAATGGAAGAGAAGCATAGCAAAGAAAAGTGTGCTGGAGAGGGCAACAGGGAGGAGAAGGAGAAACTCAAATGTGAGGTAGAATCTCTTCAAAAGAGACTAGATGCTGCCTTAGTTACCACTGAAAAGCACAAGAAAACGGAGGCAGAGTTTGTGTGTAAATTTGAGGAATTGACTCAGAAGTTAGCCAACTTGGAGCAACAGCACGATGAGCTCAATCACCAGAAAACCGATCTTCAACAGCAGAATGCCCTCTGCAAGTCTCAGATCCAGAATCTCCAGGAGCGTCTGAAATCAGAGTTGACACGGATAGCAACATACGACACGGAGCTTAAAGCACTCAATGATGCTATGCAGCAAGCCCAAGCCGACTGCAAGAAGGCGAGGGAGGCTCAGCAGGAGGAGGCCCAGAGGGTTTGCACACTACAGAAAGAACTGCAGGAGCGCCGTGGAGATCAGGCTTCTCTGCTGCAGCAACACTCCAGGGCGAAGGAAGAGATGGAGGCTAAAGTGGCTAAGCTTCAAATGGCTCTCCGTGAAGAGGAGGAGATCAACGCCCAGAGGGCCGAAGATGTGTCCGCCCTGCAATCTGAACTCCTTCAGGCCACACAGGCTCTGGAGGAGATTCGCTACAAGGAAGAACAGATGAACCAGCTGAAGAAGGAGAAGCAGCAGCTCAAGGAGGAGGTCGCAGACATGAGTAACAAGCTGCTGAGCTCAGGAGAAGAGTGCCAAGACGCCCGCCATGAGACTAGACGAGCGAGGGAGGATGAGAGCAAGGCGCGGACAGACATGGAGAACCTCCAGGAGAAGGGACGTGCCATTGAAAGAGAAATTGGAGAATTGAAAGAGAGATATGATGAGTCCCTGAGCACCATCTGTGATCTTCAGAGGAGGATTCAGACATCGGCTCAGCAGACGGAAGCGAAAGACAAGAAGGTAGAAAGAAAACGTCACTGTAGAGTTATTCACAGGCTCCCCAGTGTTCTGTCATGGTTTTATTAACCACACTGCTTTTGGAGCTGGCCGGATAAATATCACAGAATCCACTAGTTTAAAAGTATTTGTCATTTATGAGCTCGTTTCATGGCAGACACTTCAAAGTAGGAAAATCACAGGCAAATAATGAAATGAATGCCTGAGGTGAATTCATAAACGGAGCCATTGTTAATGTTCTCAATAAACCCTGTCACAATGTCCACCAAGGAAACGGCCTGAAGGAAATGTTCAAGTTCAAGCACTTTATTGTGTTCTTTGTGTAGCCAGAACAGAATTGCTTGTACATTTTTGAAAGAAAATGTGTTTTTGACCTTTACACCTTTTACATATAAAATATAAATAAAACCTTGATTTGTGCTCGTCAGATCACAGAGCTGCTGACGGACGTTGAGCGGTTGAAGCAGGCACTGAACGGTCTGTCCCAGCTGGCGTACACGAGCAACGCGCCCAACAAGAGGCAGACGCAGCACATCGACACACTCCAAGCTCAGATTAAAAGCCTTCAGCAACAGCTGGCTGTGAGTTGTGGACACACACGGCGCATATTAATGTATACATGCACAAAGTCCTTTACAATTTAGTCAGCTTTCCTGTTAGTGTTTGGGATTAATTTCATGAAGTTCTCACTTTAGTCAAGGAGTGCACTAACAATACATCACAAATGGTTATGTTTTATATCTATATTTTGGCTAATTTAGTCGTGTGTAAAAGTAAACAAATGTATTAGGATTACTCCTTTCATGCAGCCTGTATTTATGAAGGAAGGAAATGTCTGCTGTTTTTTTTTATGTAACATTCTGATTTATAATGTACTCAGACTACAAATAACGGAGTAACTCCTCTGTAGAAGGATTTCCAACCCATTGAAGCAGTAACCAAACTATCTTTGTGTCTCTCTTCCTCTGTGCTTGATCAGGATGCTGAGAGGCAACACAGAGAGGTGGTTTCAATTTATCGAACTCATCTTCTCAGTGCAGCACAGGTAAAAAAACACAAACAAACATGTTTTCCCTTCAACTCTGAATGTGCTCATTCAACATTAATATTCCTAATTGATAGATTATAGACTGTTGTTAAAGGCCCAGTGTGCACCATTTGGCAGTAAGTGAATGTTTGTACAAGTGTGGAGAAGCTTTAGAATAATAATCGTTTAGTTTATGGATAAAAGGTGACAGCCTTGTGTGTCTTGAAGTGGAAGCTTAGTCGGTTTTTAATGACTAAAGCGCTGATTTAATGAAGGAATGATTAAACTGAAAAGTGTTATATATATATATATAACAAATGTTTTCAAGGTCCTTGAAGGTTTAGATAGATAGATAGATAGATAGATAGATAGATAGATAGATAGATAGATAGATAGATAGACATTGATCATTGAAAGTGTTTGAATGTTGTGTAAGAAAGAAGTTCAGTTGATATTTAGGCCCTTGTTTCTTTCATGTCATGCATTGCTTGATGTGCATGGACTAGGCCGACGCAGAACAAACATGGAGTCATAATTACTAGCGGTGTTGTGGACACTGAGATTCCATGCGGAACAAAGAGCGAGTAAAGTTGAGCAAGAGAGAGCAAATGATGTGATGCTTGGGAAATGAAAATACCAAGATCTCTGTCTCACCAAAGAAAATGACGAAGACTGATTTTGACAGATCAATAAAAGTGGACGCCACCATGGGCGAAGCGACTCTTACAAGTTGCCCTCCCATCTTAAGCCGTGTCAGCACATTCAGTCCTTGAATTTGATGTCCACCAAGGTGTGGGGACCATGGATGGATTCTTTAGATTCAGTTTCTGAACCTTAACCTCTGTGTTTACTCTTGCTCTTTTTCCAAGTACAAAAAACAACATTGTTTAGGTCGAGAAATTTGTCCACAATTTTTAATTTTCAAGCTGGCAACAGAAAGTGCTGATTACACTTGTTCTATGGCACCACTTTAGAGCCTGCTGAGTATTTGAGGCAGAGACTGGGAAAATAAGTATTGTACAGGGATTAAATTTTGCGGTAGGCGACAAGTCATTCATCCAGAGGAAAAATAAAAAGGGTGAAAATGACTCTGTGTACTGATCTGTGAATAATGATTGTTTGTTTGCGTCTCATAGGGACACATGGATGAGGACGTCCAGGCCGCCTTACTACAGATCATCCGCATGAGACAGGAGTTTGTGTGTTAAAGCTTCTGCCGACTCACTCTCACTCTCACTCAACATTTTCCCAGTGTCCGTTTGCTGTGGCCCCTGTGGGTGCTCACCATGTGTTTTTGTCTTCCTGCAAAGTTTCCTCTCACAGGAAGTTCTGAAAAATCATTTTCTTCAAGTGTGGCTGGACTTGACAGCTCCCAAATATCTAACGCTGTGTTGTGGTCAAAGTCATGCTGGACTTCATCTGCCTTCTCTTTTATGTAGAAACCTTTTCTACACACACGATTCCATACATTTCTTTCAGATCTTTCATAGATGATCAGATTTCCCTCGTGGATTAAAACCCATTATGTTCAGTAATTTGGAAGTTATTTGAAGCGTGGGTCACCTCTCTCTCAGATTACTTGAATTGCTCGGCTGAAATGTAAAACCAACACGAACCCTTTTGAAGACCACTTTTCACATTCCCACCTGGCAGTCCGCTCTCATGCAGTGTTTTTTTTTTTTGTATTTAACAGCAATTTGTAACAGAATTTTTAAAGGGATAGGTTCACATTTTCTTGCACAGTGTGCAAATTTTAATGAGTTATTAGATGCGGTTATTATTATAATTATTGTAATAATAATAATAATAATAACAATAATTCCTTGTGTTCATACTAGCACTGAAGGAAATGAATAAAGTGTAGACTTTGTAGTTTACAGGGAATCAAAAACAAATTCCTGCTGGCATCAACTTGACGTTGTCATAGAGCAGTCCAAGTTGATGTTAACACCTTACAATGGCCTTTTTTTTTTTTTTTAAATCAAAATAATGTAACCCAGCATAGGGTTTTGTTTACAGGTTGACCTTCAGTTGCTTTAAGTTCAGTTTAGAAGGCAGTTTGTTTTTTTTGCTTTGATATCTGCAATTTTCACTTTGGAAAAACAACTGTTCTCAAAATACGCTGAGCTCGCTCGCTCAGATTCTGCTGAGTCATCGTATCAGCAGGGTGCAGCGGGTTGACCGTGACCTGTCACAGGTGTCGGCCGTGATGAGCTCCAGCTTCTCTTCACAGCTCCAAAAGCACAACCCTGAAAATGTCGTGGATCGTATCGTCTCATATCAACAAATGATAAACTTCAGCGTAAAACAATTGTGATGAAGGAAAATGTGAATCTATCTTTTAACACTCGTTCATGTCAGTTCAAACATTTCAGCTTCTTTCTTGAGCCGTTTCAGTCGGACCCTTATTTTCTTCTGGAGGTCCAAACCCTCGTGTTCTTTCTACATCATCCAAATACCAAAGACCTGAAGTTAATGCAAATCTAAAAAAAAAAAAAATAATCAACCAAACCTGTCATTTTGGTTGATGGTTTTGAGCAGTTTTGTGGTAGATTTGGAAGAGAGTGTGGTGGTGTGTGTGGTTGGTTGTGCTGGATTTGAGTCATGGAGATTTTGCAGAATCTCTTGCTGTGTCCTACAGGTTGCAGTGGCACGTTGTCCTTTTTTTTCCTTTTCTTTTCTTTTTTTTCTTTTTTTTTTTGAAACCAGAGTGTCCTCTAGTGGTAAGACTTGGCAGGCCAAGTTGATAGATAATTGTAATAACCAGTGCAGAGCCCGCGGGGTAGGCATTTTCTGTGTGTGTGTGTGTGTTTGGAAGCTGTGATATCTGCACACTTGTGCTCAACACTGGGGAAATGATAATATGAATCTGAATTGTGGAGGTAAAACTAATGAAACTACTAATATTTAATGCAGTGAAGTTGATTGGCAGCAGAATTCCTCTTTTCTCAATTGTGAAGCAGTGAAGGAGCGGATGTGCAGCTCTCCTACAGCGACGCGCGTCGACCCCTAAGCTCACCCCTTGTGACTCCTCATGGTGTAGTGTCGCGGCGTTGTGATTGTCGAGCGAGTCTCCTCGCGCCTTTACACTGATTATATTTTTCATAGCTTTGTACTTTAAATGACGAACTACAGTGTGACAATTGTGATAATTCAGCAGGTCTGGAAGTAGAGCGGCACAGAACGCGTTCAGGGTGATATTTACTGTAGGAACACAACAGATCTGTAGTTATGTGGATAATAGACTTCCCCCTTAACAGTTAGTTACATGAAGCACTCCCGCCTTTCTCCTTCAGCGAACTCTCTTTTGCCAAGTAATATTTCACGATCTCTGTTTTTACAAGCCAAAAAAACAATGTGTTTACACCAACAGATTAATGAAATGAATCTTGTTATTGCATTTTTATTACGCAGGCTTTAGAGAGCGACACTAATTCTTTCAGGTATTTCCTTCTGTCCTCCCACGTCTGGTCAGTGTAAACTATAGATATAATCCAGTTATAAACATACTTAAAACAGTTTAAATGGGTTGTTTCCTTTGGTAACATCATTTGTGTTTGTGAGTCAATAATACAAAATCAATAAAAGTGCCTAACATAGAAAACTACATTTTGTTCAGTGTTTTTTTTTTTTTTTACTTTTTTCTTTCTTTCACAATTTAAAGTGAGGTTTTGGAAGCTGCTGCTGAAATGAATGAGTTTAAATGTGAACTCACTATAGCAGTGTTTTGTTCTCACGACACAGGACAAGACTGTTTTCACATCATAACTCGTGGTACTTTATTTATTTATATTTACAGCAACTTTACTTTTACTCCACTACATTTCCCCGTAACTATCTTTGTTACTCGTTACTACCAAATAAAATCAGAAGAAGAAGAGTTGTTATTATGCAGAGCTTTTCTAGGGGTGGAATAAAGAGCTAGTTGAAGGCTAGAGTAAAAAGATACGTTTTAAGTCATCTTAAAATAATGTAACGTTTACATATTATTATTATTATTATAATAATAATGATATTGACGCAGAAGACACTTGGCAATTCAATCTGAGCGACCAAGACGTTCAGATTGAAACGGAATCAGAATCGCAGAATTCAAAACCACCTATGTGATTTGAATCAGCTTTTAAAAAATCTGATCCAGATATAATACTGATGTGTCTGCAGTCTAAACAAGGCCATGTTGCCTCACTTAGTCCAAGTTTCCCCAGAGCTACAACTGACCAGACGTTAATGAGCTGGCTAATATCTTAGCGGAAGTTGTAAGTGATGCTCCGTTGCACACATTCCACTGTGACACACTTCAGCCTGTGGAGGGCAGCATTTCACCTCTGAGTGTTCAGCCTGTCAGAAATCATCATGAGAGGAAGAAGAGCAGAGCTCAAAAGTCTTAGAAGTCGTCAAACATCTGCTTTCATTGAGACGTGTTTGCTACAGCGACAGTGTGTCCAGCAAGAGTTACATAGTGCTGCTTTAAGTTATACGTGTGTGTGTGTGTGTGTGTGTGTGTGTTGTTTTTAGCTTCCCACACTGTGAGAACACTTGAAGGTCATGTGGTTTCACTTTAAGTACAATCAACCCAGGAATGAGAGTGAGCAGCTCTCTGGCACACAGCTCACTTTTATCTTTGAACCCGTGCCTCCGTTGATTTGTCTGTTGCTCTTTTTCTCTCCTAGAGATTTATTTTTTATTAAACCCCTTCAACAGGACGCCGAGAACAGACCCGCCAGTTCATTTCAGACGGATTCGTGGCATGCACCGGCCGTCGCTGCATGAGCACGGGGGGGATTTTCCCCATTTAAAAAGTACAATATGGCTGGATTTGGCTTTTTGCTGGTTCTCATAATCAGGATGACTAATACCGCAACACAATACAGATTTGAAGTAGAAACTCAAAGTTTTTGACTCGTCCGTTCCTCATCCTGTCCTCTGTTCACACAAACTCAAACACACAACATACACACACACCCTCAAATTGATACAAGGCTTGTTCTGGGTTTCATTTCTTTGAGACTGGTTTCAAGTGGCAGCCTCCTCCCCTCCTCTCCTCCTCCCTCGCTCCCTCAACACTCCTCCTCCTCCTTCCTTGGTTTTATGATTCCCTTTTTTGCGGTTTGCACTGAATAAGCTGTTCTCAGCAATTATGGCAAATACAATTCAATCTGCTGCTAGATCTCTCTTTAATCTCATTTCCAGGGTCCTAATAAGTTCCATACATCCACTTGCGGCCATTCGGTTAACCGTCGTAACCCCTTCCTTGGCCGCAAAGGATCCCATCTTTATAAAATTCGTCATCCCTGGAAGGATCAGAGATGTTATTTATGTTGGAATGAGCCCCGGCCTCTCCACCGCATGCCTCACCAGTGGTAAACTGGCTGAGGAAGCAGGCGGGCGGTTATATACACATCAAATACACGCCCACATCTTTGCCTGCAGTCGTCTGAGCTGACACAAACGTTTATCTCAGGCAGCTGTCCTCCACCGCCGCAGCTGCTGCTCCTCTCTCCTCCCAACACTGCTGTGCTGTAGACGTCTGCACGTTCAGACGCGACTGCTCCACCTGTCAAACTCTTTCCTCCCTGACTTGTTCCATCGTTCGCCATCTATACTGACTTGTTTTAAAAAGATTAGATGAATATTAATATTTGCTCTGTATTTCTGTGTTGCTTGGTGATTTCACATGTCTGAAGTGGTATTTTATACGATGTTCTCAGGACAACACACGAATATTTCTGCCTTTAAACACGACCATTTCCATCACCGTCCTGGATTAAACTGCTGTTCTTCATCCTAAGGCCCGAGCTTGGATGCTAGGGGACTCATTTTTGTGAGGAACCTGTTGTTTTCCTTCAGATTATTATTATTAGAATATCCGTGGTTTTCCGGTCATTTTGGAGGCGGTTATCATGCATAAAAACTCTGGAAACTTGGCATGGAGGTCAGATGTGGCAAGATGCGATATTGTCCCTGTGGTCTGACCTGTGCATTGCACCAGGGCTCTATAGGGCCCCCTCAGGTGAAACAGGGATGGAGCTGAGGTCAGGGAACTGCTGCACTCCCCGACTTGCGTTTAAAATTTGTAATTTGTTTACTCTTTTCAACTCATTTATGGTTTAACATTGCTTTAATTCATCTGTTCCATAATTTAATCCCCCGAGATTGAAACACACATACTTTAAGTATTAAGTATCAGATGGTGACATGCACAGACACGTGAGAGGGAAATGTTGTTGTCTTTGTCTTTTATTCATCCATCCGTCCATCTTTTACCACTTTATCCTCCACATGAGGGTCCCGCAGGGGGCTGCTGGTGCCAATCCCAGCTGACCTAGGGGGGAAAGGTGTGCAGGGTACACCCTGGACGGGTCGCCAGTCCATCACATGTTTCTGGACTGTGGGGAGGAAACTGGAGAACCCGGAGAACCCCCTCCCCACACACACACACACACACACACAGAGAACATGCAATGTGCAAAATACTAACACAATGTTACTGTTCAGCTTTTCATCGTGACTCGCCGTGTTTAATGTATTTCCTGTGTGTGTGTGTGTGTGTGCTGCACACAGGAAGTGATTCATTTTATGTCAGGACTGTGCGTCTACGACTCACCATAAAAAACAACAACCAAATAAACCCAAACAGGTTGATGTCTAAATGAGAGACGGTGTAAAGTACAGGGAGCTGTAACTGAGCTAAACCCTCAGTTACTCACTTTGCCCTGTCATCATCAGCCTCGCTGTTCTATCATCCATCTCCCCTCCCCCCCTCCGTCCTTTCCTTCTTCCTGTTTGACCTTCTGTCTCTCATCCTTCCTTCCTGGTTAATTCCACAGGTCGTGTCAGACGAGAGGCCTGTGCCGTATCTGTCTCCCCGGTGTAGCTGCTAACTATTTCTCTGTCACTAATAGGCCATTACTCAGGCGGTGCTGGACGCTCGGGTTGTGAGGCCACACTGAGGGCAGCGAACACGAGGCCAGGGGGCCTCTCTTTTTTCTTTTTTTCTTTCTTTCTTTTTTTTTTATTAGTCCCTCGAGGAGCTGGACTGGTCTTGGCTCCAGGCCGAGACGGGCGAAGCCCTTTTAATGTTTTTGCTGAGCTCCAAAGCACTTTGTTGCCTCAATAAAGTTCATTTATGGGATAATAAGGCTCTGGAGGACACATGGTGTTGATTTGACTCGAATGGTTTCAGTATGGGTCACATTCCTGAAACCAGCGCTCCGCTGGTTCTCGCCCTGCTCTGCATCTCCCTGCTCTGCATCTCCCTGCTCTGCAGCTCCCCTTCGTTTCATCATCTTTTTCCACTTCTCACCTTTCCGCCGCGCCTCACCTCGCCGTCCCCTGCGCTCTTTAGTCTGCCATCGTTTATTATTCTCCGTCCTAACACTTTGCCAGAGTAACTGTGTGATCCTGGGCTGACCTGGGATTTGCACACCTGGGAATGAGTAGCAGCGGGGGGGAGGGGGGGAGGCAGGAGGCCCTCTCATTTTCGATACGATTTATTCCAGCGCTTTGAGGGGGAGAGAGACGAGGGAAGAGAGTCGATCAGAGGAATGAAAACCCCTCGAGGCCAAAGAAATCTGGAGGAAGGTCAAGCTTTACATGCTTGGTGTAAACCAGAGACACATCACAGGTGTGGAAGAACACGTATGTGTTCAGACATATTCCCGCACAAATCTTACGTAAGCATTAACCGTCTTCCCCCTGAAACCCAGTGAGGACACTGAACACCACCGTGTGTTCAGTGTTTTTCTTTTCCCTCATTAGTAGCTGGTTAACCTCTGAAGCTCAGTGTATCTGCTCAGCTTTTCTTCCTCCATTCATCGACTTAGTGAGAAACAGATGGAGGCCCAAAGCCGCCTGTCAAACTTCCCACCACTTCTTTTTACACTAATGTCTTCCTCTCAAACGGAAAATCGCCCCGGTTTTGCATGTCTGTTTGCGGCGCAACATGTGAGTATGTGGCTTTAATGGGAGAAGGCTTTTGGGGGAAACATGGCAGAGCCGGCCCACCTCTGGTTGCTTCAGCCACTTTGACGACATAAGGCCTGAGGGTGTTCGCTTGAGCTTGTTAACGCGGTCGGAAAAGGCTGCGTTTGATTCCGTGAGGAGGCCTGGATGAAGCGCCGCGAGCCTGGAGGAGTGGCACTGATTTGATGCTGGCATTTGGGAGCCGCTCCATTTTCAGTTGCGGTATCTTGGTGGACGGCCAGTCCTGCCAAAACACACTGCTGATGTGAGGGGTGAAGATTTATCACGTGTCGAGGGCATAACTTTACATATTACTCTGAGACGAGCAGCAGCAGATCCCAACTCTCCATCTCTAACCTAAACCTGTTTGGGAACGGTTACAGTTTTTGCCGCAGGGAGGTCGGGATTCACAATTTACATCTATTGAATCAAATATCTGGAAAAAGATATCACTTTTCTGTTTGTGTCTAGATTAAACAATTGAGATGCATTTCACACTTTTTAAAAGCAGTGAATTATATTGTTTTTACAAGCTGCAACTGCTAAGAATAAACGTTATGATTAGGCAATGACAAATTGAAGTATAGGCTTGTTTCTTCAATCAAAATGTACAATTTACTATTAGTATTACAGTAATGGTGACACCATGAGTTGATGTCTTTGAGATGACATGGAAACACACGTATGTACGTAAAGTGCGCAACAAGAAACGTCAACTTCAAAATAAAAGCATGCATGACGTTAACTTATTTACGTTTATTTACTTACTTCCAATAACCCGTACACCTGCCGGTCAGGAATGGTCAAGTGGGCCGGACGTGGCCCTCAAAAATGTCAATTTGCATATGTTAAAAACAACAATCACGACATTATCATAGACCGTATTCATGTATCTTGCCCATCCATACCTAAAACTCCCGCTCCTGTATTCGGTGCTTAAAGCTGCAAACGCTACACAGATGCATCATCTTTTAAGTTGAAATGAGAGAAAACATTTACAAAACTCCAGTATCACCATCATCATGGAGCCGTTTGTGTTTGTTTTGTTTCAGTCTCTTGTTTGAGGTCTCTGCCAACTCCTGAGGGAAATATCTGACTGTTGAGCTACTAAACGCTCGTCTTTGCTCGCCACGGGAAGCTGCTGACTGTGTCTCTCCTCTGATTGGTGTTTGGCAGCAAGTGCACGGTTGATTTTTCTTCTTCTATTAAAAACTGCTGCCTGCTGCTGCTGCTGCTGCAGCCACAAATCAAAGCAGCTGTGGGATCAATAAGAGATAAAATACTAAAGAATTCATTTTACTCACCAAAAGTAACTCATCAATGAGCACGAGCTTTGTTTGAGGAGCTGTAATTTGTCTGGTGTGAAGTGTGTGATACTGTACTGCCTCACACTAAAGATGATGAAATGATGGGGATGTCTTTGGTGCTCATTGGCATGGTCTTCGTCTTCTTCTTCTTCTTCTTCTTCTTCTTCTTCTTCAAGGCCTGAGGTGCCCCTGAGCAAGGCACGGTGCAGAAAAGTGCTGGTGTTCACTTCTGGTGTGTAAAAAGGTCAACTTCACTATCGTTTGCTGGCTGAGCCCAACCTGGAAGTACAAGTATATTGAATCGCCACTAGGGGCAGACTCTGCTGGTTGTATGAAGGCATCTGTTTAAATGGAAAATATCTGTAAGGAGAAGGAGAAGGAGGAGATTTAAAGGTCTAATTGCTAGTTTCAGGTCTGAGACCCAGTTGGCATGTTCTCTCCATGTCCCTGTGAGTTCTCCAGTTTCCTCCCACCGTCCAAACACATGCAGAGGTTAACTGGAGGCTCTAAAGTCACCGTAGGTGTGAGTGTGAGAGTTAATGTTTGTTTGTCTCTGTGTGTTTTGTGGATTTTGCCGTTGAGTGTGTTGAATTACCTCGATAAATGTACACTTTGAAAACATTTTTCGTGGCCTTGTATGTACACACTGCATGTTTTGAAGTGTGCCGCCCAGCAACACTGATTGCTGAAATCCTTCCCTCTGTAGGAGCTCTTTAATCAGAGGTGAAGCGGCAGATTCAGGTGAAAACTCACTTTTCATATTCACTCAGGTCTGCTGCATTATTATCGCAAGAGAACAAAGAGAAATACCATCATAATAAATGTCCCTGTGGTTTAGTAGTTTATCAGTGGATTATTAAAAAGATAATAGCACCATATTGTAATCCGGTGCTCTAGACTTGACCCGGCAGCAGCCACTAATTCATTTACAGCGTCGTCTTGGTCTTCGTGTAATTTGCTGCCTCGTGCGTGACCTAAAATAAGCCTCTGCTTTTGCTTTGTAGTGGGCTGATGATGATGATGATGATGATGATGATGATGATGATGTAGTGGTGGAGGACGTTCATTTCCTCAAGCGGAGCTGGGATTTCAGTAGCAAAGAGGTCAAAGTGTCAAGCGCTCCAGCGCTGGTTCGTGTCTCAGTCGTGGTTTTCAGTTGCTGAGTTATTGTCTTGGTCGCACTGTAGATTATTTACCGAGGCTGACTTCAGATCAGCTTTATTGGACGTGGAGCGGTTGGTGGTTACACAAGGCGACGTTGTCACACACACACACACACACACACACACACACATACACATACACACATACACACCATCTAATTAGACACATAAAAGGCAACAGTTTTCTTTGGGCAGGAGTTCACAGGATGGAGACAAGCTGTAAAAAAACGGATACATGTGTTTTTTATTTTTGCTTTTCCTCCACATTTAACAACCTGAAGTCAAACGGAATCAAAACGTTGTCGCAGTAGATTTTGACTAATAATTGCTTGGATCTTCTCTGATGATCACATGATCAAGTTTATTTTCTTTAGTATATGTCATTTCACACACTTGAAGTCAACTCCTTTTTCTTACTTCCTGTCCATCAAAGCCGTCGATGATTCCTCGAAATGAAGTGAAAATATCCACTTTATTTTTATTGCTGAGCATCACAGATGATCAGTTATTGTACGTATTTGTTAACGGTTGAAATCTTTATATATTTAATGTTTCCTTTCCTATTGTCAAGTTGTTGACTCACATTTTAACTTTTAGGGGGCAACGTTTTATTGTAAAACCAGGCTTAGGTTACATAGTGTTTTGATTTTATATTAGAAAAGTACTGTCACAAAATATGTAGTAAAAGAAAGAATACATTTAATTGTTATACTCGATTGTTACTTTACAAATTAAGACATAAACATAATTTAAAAAGACATACTATAAAATATTATCCTTTATAAATATGGATTTAACTTACTTATGGAATCATTGTAGATCAGTCATGGGTGATTATTAGTTAGTTACACTTTTACTTTTTTATACTTTAAGTATATATTTTTTTACCTTTTCCTGTAAAGGAAGCTTTTCAGACGATCAACATTAACTTGTTTTGTCAAAAGAAACCTTTTTCAGGAAAATCAGACTCACATCTCGATGATTAAAGCCAGTTTGAGTTTGCATGTTCTCCCCGTGTGTGCGTGGGTTTATTCCAGGTTCTCCAGTTTCCTGCCACAGTCCAAAAACATGCAGATTTGAGGATCGGACAAATTGGACACTCTAAATTGACCGTATGTGTGAGAGTGGATGGTTGTTTGTCTCTCTATGTGGCCCTGTGCAGGGTGTGACCCCGCCTTTCACTCTGTCAGCTGGGATTGGCACCAGCAACCCCTGCATGACCTGACCCTCATGTGGAGGATGAGAAGATGAGTGAGTGAGCGGAAACAGAGAGCGAGCAGGACAGCAGTGAGTATCCCCGCTTCTGTGAAACACGAGTGGGTTAAGCGGGTGTTGAGAGAGAACGTCAGGCCCGTGGGTGAAACATAAGTGAGGGAGTGAGGAACCTCTGGTTGGAATATGAACCTTCAGGGTCGTCCTGTTGTTACACACAAGGATTGAAAACTGAAAAAAGCTCCATGACTTCATCGTCTTTGACCTTTGATGCAAACTCTCTGTGAACGGATGTTTCTGGCATTCCAGTTTGTAATCTCGCGGGATGTGCTCTTGTTCACCTGATCACATTTACTTTCCTTTGACGAGCTGCAGAGGCGTGTGTGTGTGCGCGCGTGTGTGTTTGTGTGGGTATTGCTTATGTTGTGTGGACCTAAACCCGATTTGTCTTCCTTATGGACACAAAACTCAAGTCTCCATAGCGAAGGTTACGTGACATGTTTTAAAGTTAGGCTGAGGTTAGGGTCAGGAGGTTTAAGTCTCCAGGAAATGAATTGAAGTCAATGCAATGTCCTCTGAAGTCATGGAAACCAGTGTGTGTGTGTCACAGTGTGTGAGGTGAATGTGAAAGCACACAGGCATCATCGCACAGACCTGACTTTCATGGCCTCACTTCACAGCGAGCATTTCCCCTCAGCGAGATATCCTTCCCTCGGGGAGAGTAAAGGGAAATATGTACATCTCATCTGCACAACCAATATTGAAGCCAACCTGAGAGCTCAAAGCCATTCCACTCCCTCCCTCCTCTCTCTATATATATATGCCCAAGTGCAAATACACCTCCATGCCCACCTGCTGACCCACCAGTGTCGTCTCTGACCTACTTACCAGACCCACATATCACACACACACACACACACACACAATTTGGACCTATTAATACCAACACGCTCCCTGTGGAAGATCAAATGTAAACATCTGGTACTTCAGTGATGAAAACAACTCCCAACATTCAGTCTCAGGAGCCCGTCGCCACCAAAGTGCATCTGCTTTTTGTTGTGTTTCTCGTTTCTGTCACAGCCGTTTGATTTGTTTGTCGCTCCACGTCTCAGATGCTAATGCATAACTTACACAAACACACCAGTGGATATTTATGTTCCCATAAATCTGTTGTGTCGTGGCAGCTAAAGGCAGCACTGTTTATTTGTCTTTCTTTCTTTTCCTAATATTTTGCAATGGAGGGAAAAAAAAGTAATGTAACATGACAGACCGTGTGGATAGTCCTCATGTTTTTGAACATCGCCACGCCTAATGACACAAGATACTAAGCGATGAACTGCCCACATGGTGCAAAAAACCCCCCCCAACAAACTACAGCCTGTGCTTTGTCTTCTTAACACATTTCTCCTGTTTTTCAGCTGTTGCACACGTTAGAAAAATGACATCGACTGCAAACACACACACAGTCACATTCAGACTCATAAATGTGCCACGTGCTCTCACAGTTAATTAAATGTTGTTGTTGTTCAGATGTTTTCTTTGTTATTAATGTTTGTTATTTATAATAATATTCTGTGTATTTCTGTGTACAGCCCGTCTTGGCCTGGACACACCTTTTTAATCTCAGTGACTTTTAATCCAGGTTAAATAAAGGTTGAATAATGTGTTTATGCATGCACAGTCTGACTATAATGTCTATAATCCATGCTTTTGCTATGTTAATAGTCCTTAAACCCTATAGATATACATACAATTATCACTTCCTGTTCTTATTAAACCCGTCTTTATTATTGTTTGACTTATTTGACCAGATTTCTTGTCTTGTTTCTGTGTGTGTTTTTTACACAGATTTTCAAAGTAAGAGCACCCATACATACTTGACCATTAAGTGCTGCAGCGACAGCCTACAGAACATAATGTAATGTATAAAAATACACGTGTTAACATGAACGATGATTTCCAGGTAAAGAGCTCACGTCATAGAACATGTGATCGGTTCATTTTAAAGCAGAAACACTTGACTATATAACACCAGGCGAGAATATAAGATCATAGAAAGGATATAGGTGGTCAACGGTGTTATATTTGTTAAAAATGGTTTGTTTACATACACTAACAATACATTATTTAAGTATTAGAGTGGTTGCATGTGCTTGAAATTGAAATTAATAATAAACATGGTAAAAAAAATACAAAAAATAAATGACGTCCAGAAACCAATCATGCACAAATGTGGACTGTAAATTATTATCATTTATAGCCTGAAGGTGAAAGGTCATTGGAAATAGACACAAGGCCCCATAGAGCCGTAAAAAATAAATGCTTTTATACGAAAATAATAAGTTGGATCTGTGTCTGGATCACAAAAATGTATTGATTTTGGATTTTATGAAACATTATTGCTTCTGTGACAGCTGCAGCATCACGTCTCACCAGCAGAGGGCAGCATAGCCCCATCTGTCCAGGGCCTGATGCAGGTGAAGCTCTCTTTGTGAGTGGACTGACTCCATCCATCAACTGTGTAATTCACCCATTTCATCATTAACATGCAACACCATTGCACCTCTTGCGTCGCCGTCGTCAAACTTCCACATAATCACAACAGTTTTTGACCTGTATGGAGAAAACGTGAGGAAGGACGACTCTGACGTAGGTGACGAGACCACCTGCGAGACAAATCCACTCAGAAAAATGTGATTTGTGGAAAAAGGAAGGAAAGTAAAAGGGTTGTGGGTAGAAGGAGAAAAAAAAAACCCATAGTAGCTGAGCAGAGTAAATGAAAAGAGAACTCTGGTTTCCACCCGCCTTGTTATTGCAGCCTCCTCCAGCTGTCAGAGGACGTGACTGAACCCTGACCTCTCTGCCAGCAGCATGAGGAAGTGGTTAAACAGACTCATAACAAGCGAAAGAGAAGCTGAGGCTGAGGCTGAGGAGAGAAAAGAGAAGAGAAGAGAAGAGAAGAGAAGAGAAGAGAAGGGCATGTTCCCTCAGAGTTTGTCTTTGTTTTTGGCAGAGCACCTCAGGCCACCACTGTGCTTCCTGTACTTCACAGACTCTCTTTCTCAGACTACAGTCTATTGATGACTGGGCTGCGTGTGTGTGTGTGTGTGTGTGTGTGTGTGGACCTAAAACCGCATCTCCTCGTTCCCTAAGAGCAAGTGACCTCATTCTGTGTCTGAACACCGTGCTCTCACGAGAAACCCCCCCCCCCCCCCACAATCCCATTAATTCAACCGCTCTCCTCTGACCATGTGGTTGAAGTGCAGATGGATAAACCAGGCTGCTGCTCCACTGCACTCGGGCAGTTTCACGCTCATAAACGCAGTCAGGGCTCAGTGAAAACACAGGCACCCAGCACTTCCAATCTCTTCATGTTGTTGTACCAAACACTCTGTTGCTCCCTCTCTCTCTCCCTCTCTCCCTCTCTCTCTCCCTCTCTCCCTCTCTCTCTCTCTCTCAGTCTGGAGGGGACATGCCAGATGTCAGTGCTCCGTCTTGGAGCAATTAAACCCGTTGTTATGATGAAAGAATTTATTTGCCATTTGTTTCTCGAGCTCAAGACTAATTGAGTGATTGAGATCTTAATTAGATTAGCGCTCTCTCTCTCTCTCTCTCCGCCCCTGTTCTCACTCAGCGTCTCTCTTAATTCCTCATTTGTCTGTTAAACTGTTAAAGTTCCTCCTCCTCTGTGTTGCGTGTGCAGAGCTGCAGAGAAGAGAACATGACAGACAGACACGTGTCGTTCACCTGTTACTGTAACGAGGAAGTCAGAGAGAGATAGAGAGACGTTTGGTCCTTTTACACTACAGAAAACACACTTTTAAGTTAATGTTACTGTTGTCCTATTTCAGGGCCACCGTACTGCAGTTCTAGCATGACTCAGCGTCGTCAGACTGCCGGCCATTGATGGGTCAGCGAGTTTCGTCACTGGAAGAGTCCTGCGCGTGGCGTCCGACACAAGAATCAAAGCTGTAGCTCAGTTAAAAAGACTTAAAAAGATTGTAAACGTGTGTTAAACTCCAACATTTGTATTTAGCGACAGCGCTGCTGAAAAACCCCAGTCGTGAGCCGACTCCCAACCAGAGGTCAGACAGCGTCGGAAGTACTAACTATCGTTTTAATGAACTGATTCCACACCGAAAAACAACTGCTTTGCTTGTCACTAGTTTGTCTCATGTCCTCATCATTGTCTCTATATTTTTTTGCAGAGACCTGGGCGTCCACGTTGTTTTGCAGTCGGATAAAGAAGCTATAAATTATTAATGGCGTGGTTGTTAGAGTGGAGATTCTCTGGATGCTAATGAGCTCCTGTGGTGTTTGATCTCACCCAGCAGCAGCTTCACGCTGAAAATGGTTGTGATTATGACTGAGCTTTATTTTTGCCAAAGTGCTCCTATGTTTTTTCTGTCTAATCGGCAACTGGCGTGTGTGTGTGTGTGTGTGTGCTTTGATTAGATCAGGGGTGTTAAACTCAAATGACCTGGGGGCCAATGAGCATCTAGTCTGGACAAGAGGGGGCCGGTCTACAGAAAAACACAATTTAGTGGGTGGGAAATATACGATATTCATTATAATATTAGACAGAATTGCAAAGTAAAAGTGCTTGTTTTGTTATAAAATGATGTATACTTCACAATAAAAACACATTTATGATGCACAAAAATGGAGAAATAAATAGAAAACTTGGCAAATAATGACGAGGATATCTGTAATTAAAACACCTTAATTTAATGTTGAGTGTAATACATTTAATAAAGCAATAATTATTATACTATTATAATAATGACATTGCTAGCAAACACATATAGTCTTATATTCTGTCTATATTCCATCACCTCAGTGGCAGATGTGCCTCAGCACAGTGGTGGGCGGGCCGCATGTAATCGATTGGAGGGCCACATGTGGCCCCTGGGCCGCCAGTTTGACACCCCTGGATTAGATATACAGAGAGTGATGTGAATGACTGAACCTTTGCAGCAAGAGGACGTGTGTGCGTGGGTTTTTTCCTCCCACAGTCCAAAGACATGCAGAGTCTCCCTACTAACACACAACCTTCAAAAAACGTTCCCCTAAGGTTCTCCTAAGGTTAATTACAACCAAACCACGTTCCCTGAGCGTTAGGTAGAAGCCTAACGTTCCCTAAACGTTGAGGGAACCAGAAACTGAAACGTTGCCCTCGTAGTATCCACCCAATGTTCCCGTTGGGTTGTTTTTTGGGGGGTATTTTTGTTTGCAACTGAAATAGAACGTTCTCACAACGTTGTACAGACGTTTGGAATGTATGAATTCAAACCAGCGCTTCATTACCCATATATAGTAAGGTTCTGGGAAACGAATGTGCAACCAAGAACTAACATTAGGGGAACGTTTCTGTGTCAGCCACAGGAGAACCTCGGGGGGGAACCTTCAGGGAACGTTCCTGCAACCAAAAGCTACCGTTCCCAGCACATTCTGGGAACCAAACATTGTTGGCCAGGTAATTGACCATGAGTGTGTGGTTGTCCAGTGTGTGACCCTCCTGTGGCCCCCGTGACCCTGCCTGTGGCCCCCGTGACCCTATAATTACAGATATCTTTGTTTGATCTAGTTTTTTTGGGGCGGATTTTATGAGGCGGAGCGTGAATGTAAATGGTAACAGTGTTTGCTTACAGTGAGTGACGGGGTCAGCGACACCAGCCGCACATTTTCTGACTTGACTTATTAATCTCTCTCACATGAGGCGGCCGGTGTTTTTCCAAGTCTGCAATAACATCATACCACACTCTCTTATAATTATTTCCCTCTGTGTTTGTCAGCGCTGTCACTCACAAGCCGCAGTGGAACAAGCCTGTAATGGGCGATCACTGTGTGTGTGTGAACAGTTTGTGTTAATATTACAAGGTTAATGTTACTTTGGGCCGGAATTCAAAAATAGCAGCACCGTTTGAAAGGCTGCGGACGATTCGTCAGGTGGAAATCACATGCTCAGCGAAGCGGGTCTTCATAATTGCCGTGCACAATTCTGACACACAGTCTGTGGATGAAATCTCTGCTGCTGCTTTTTTTAAACAGGAAATGGAAAAGAAAATGTATAAATCGACGCCGTGCATGAGAGACGTCTGTATTTGTTGTTCGAATTTTTTTTTTTTGTGTTTGTGTTTCTTGCAAGACCCGAGACTTTGCAAGACCTCCTGATTCTGAGGAGAAGATTTCTCTCTTTGCTGTTAAAGATATTAATGGCCTTGCAAACTCTGGGACAGGTTACCCCCTGATTTACTGACCTGGGAGTTTTTAAAAGGAAACTCAAAATGTATTTATTAATTTAGAACAGCTTTAAATATTCAGTAGCATGGTAAAGTACATTTTCTAATTACATTTTTTGTGTTTTTATTAATTCATTTTTTTAATAATCACCTTTAATACCTTGCAGATGAAGTGCTACATAAATAAGCGTACATTTGATGTGAACATACTGGCTGCACCACTGCTAGTATTTCACTTAATCATATTTCCTCTAATGATTATCATTCATTTAACGACTTATTAAAATACATTTCTTACATATAGCACCTTTAACTTCCGCTATATGTTTGATACATGTGTGTAAAATGTTAAATACAACATTATATATTATAGATATATATTTCTGGGGAATGCTAAGTATTTTAAGAATCTGGATGATTGTTGTTGTTAATGTATTAACTCCCCTCACACACATAAACATTCCCACCACCTGCGTCCTCCTCCTCGTCCCCCTCCTCGTCCTCGTCCTCCTCCTCCTCCTGCCTCCTCTCAAATCTGACAGTCTAGTCAGATTGTCTTAATACATCCACCAAATCCAGAGGGAAATTACTTGCAAGTTATTGTTTGGCAGACCTCCATATAGTTTTTTCCCCTTAAAGATACAGTATATTACTTATGAATCAGAGGGGGGGGGAAGTTATCAGAGAGAGTGAGCGTGGAACCTCCAGACTGAGGAGACTTTTAAATCTATTCCACATTTTCGCCAAGGTCAGACGGTAGCACGGGCTGTGACCCGTCTACACGTTAACGCCTCTGAAAACACACGCACACACGGACACACACACACAGACACACACACGGACACACACGATAGTGGTTCTGAGTTGGTTTCTTCTCGTGTCAGAGTTTCACGAGGTGCAGCACGGTTTCTGTTTCCTGTGTTAAACGCTGAGGTCCCCGTGAACATTACTGTTACTATTTATTTAAACATAATCCCTTGCATTTCTTATCCAAACAATGTCAAAGTCGTAGGTTACCTGCAAAGTGACCTGTTGGTCAGATAGACAGACAGACAGACAGACAGATGTTATTTGCTTTAAAGAATGAATGTAAAACATTTCAACAGTGGTTTAAAAACAAACCTGGACTTTACTGATGATAAAGTTCTCAAGGGTGTTTTCAACCTTGTCACGTTAGTTTTCCTTCTATTCACAAATCATATTATAAAAACAGAAAAGTCATTTGTACGTGCATAGTGAATTCCATCAGTGAATTCAGTTCATGTGTTATTTGGATTCACTTAAGTGGCACAAAAGTCTTGTTTTTACATTGGTTTTCACCTGGAAACGGCTGTTAAACAGTCAGAGAAAGTGGCAAACATAATTCTATGATGACCCATAAACTTAAACAGGTGTAGATTGTATTATTGTTGTTTTTATTATTATAATAATCTTTTCTTAAGTGGCTAAAATCTGTTTATTTTTGAACGTCAGTCACTTCAAAAAACCTACACTATCCCTTTAAGCCCTTCTCTAAGTGATAACCTAAGAGTCACAGGAATAAAAGGAGGTATTAGTGAGTCATGTTTTTAATGTTTATGCATATTCTATTTCCTGTTAATCGACTGCTCTACTCTCCAGACCAGTAGGTGGCAGTGTTAGGGAGGTTTGCCCACCAACACAGAAGAAGGAGGAAGTAGGAAGTAGGAAGTAGAGGATCACCTGGAAGTCAGGTGGGAAACAGTCACATGAGTGTCACAGGTAAGACAATGTTTAAAGTGGATATTATTTCATTTCTTTCATTGAGGTTTTGAAAATGTTAAAAACAGAAGCAGTTGAACTTTGTGGACTTTTAAAAGACAGTTTCAGATTGTTGTGTGTTCATATTGTGTGTGTTTGTCACTGTGTTTGTCAGTATGTTTGAGTATGAATGTTGTGAGCTGAAGGAAAAGGTCACTGGGTCATCTGCAACCACAGGGTTATTTTACCTCCTTTCTCATTTTTTATTTTTAAATTCTAAACTGAATTTGCTGAAGAGCATTTTCTAAAAAACCAAAAAATGTAGAACATGTAGTTGTGTGTATTGGGTTAATTATTAGATTTTTGGCTGCTGTAGCAACAATAACAAAGTCATCCAAGCCTGTTATTGTGAATTAGGAGCAAAATGAAGGTGAGGCTGAACAGTGTCATTGTGAACGTTAACAGGCAGATTTTCATCTTAGAAATTTGACTTAAATTGCTGTTTGTGCTCAATCTCAGAACCAAATATGACCAAGATTTGACAATTTTGCAACGGAAAATAATATAAGTGGGGTAATTGTTTGCGACCCGGTCGGAACAAGAGCCTCTCTGCGTGGAGTTTGCATGTTCTCCACGTGTGTGTGTGTGTGTGTGTGTGCGGGTTTTCTCTTGATTCTCCGGCTTCGTGCCACAGTCCAAAAACATAGACAAATTGGACACTCTAAATTGACCCTAGTTGTGAGACTGGATGGACACCTGAAAGATGTGATTGAGACAATTATCTCCACTGATGTTATAAAGCAAGTGAGAAGTCGACTCATTTTCCCACAGACTTCCTCTGAAACTGAGTTTTTTCTTTTTGCATCCAGCACAGTGGCCCCGTGGCAGCCGCCTGCTTCTTCCGTGTGTGTATACAGTCAGACTCATGAATAAGATGTGAGGGAAATGCAGCCTCGCTTCTCATCAACTCCTTGTTTGATTAAAAGACTTTGCGTCTGATTAAAGCCCGGACGCCTCGGCAGCGTGAGCCGCAGGAAGCTGAGGAGGGTTTGTTTACGGCTGTTGTATAAACTCCCATACGTTACTTCTCTTATACCACAGGGGGCCATTTAGTTTATGGCTCAAGCTGAGTCAACCACCACCACCACCTCCGCCTGTGTTCACGAGCGGTGTTTCACCACGAGAGCCGTAACAGGTCAGAGCGTCTGCAGAGAAGTTTCTCTTTCTGTGTCGAGTCCCAGACAGAAAATGACGCTCTGGGGGAACCACAGGCATCATAAATATTCAAACCTGGAGAAGTTTATAGAGTTTGTCGGGAAGGATTTATGTTGGGCTGCAGTGGCGCGGCGAGGAGGGGGTCACGCTTAATACTCCTTTAAGTGCCGGCGCAGGTGTAGTGAGACAGAAATGAGCATAAATGCAGTGATGCAAAGATCGCGCCGCACTCGTGTCAAAGTCATTCAGCCAGACGTCGTTTAGGTGTTTGATTGTTTTTTGCGTGCTGGTGTTTCACTGTGATAGAAGAACCATTTTGAAGATAGTCGTGTGTCGTGTGTGCAAGATACAGGGTTCCCACGGGTCCTGGAAATCCTTGAAGGTTTCAAAACCGCTCTAAATAGGTATGGGTTATTGGACGTGCTTGATTTTGTGCAAGAAAGATATTTAGATATTTAAAGATATTTAGGTAAATGTCTCCCTTGCTTGTTTTTTACGACGCCACCTACTGTTTCATGCCCTGCATTGTTTGATGTACGTTGACTAGGCCCAACGCTGAACTAACATCCAGTCGTTGTGGACACTGTCCACTGTCTCTCTCCGTCTCACCGTTGACGTGAGATTCAGATGCAGAACAATGAGCGAGTAAAATTAAGCAAGAGAGAGCAAATGACGACGTGATGCCTGGGAAGTGGACGTCATGGACAAAGAGGTTTTTACAAGTTGCCCTCTGATCTTAAGCTTTGTCAGCACATTTGGTCCTTGAATTTGAGGGAATTGGTCCTGGAAAGTCCTTGAAAAGTCCTTAAATATGATGTCTACCAAGGTGTGGGAACCCTGAAGATAAACAGTAGTATGTCAACAGTATGTCAATCAATGAGGAAACTCTTTCAGAACATTAAGACACAATGTTGTGGATTTACTGTCACTCACCTCGTCTTACAGCATTAGTTTAGATGATGTTTAGTAAATATTAACCAAGAGCTTTCTAGCAACTCAACTTCCTGCTAGAAACATTGCAACACTCACTGAAATTAAAACCAGAGAAGACACTCCGAGAATTCAAACCTCCACCAGGACCAGATCTTGATCCAGATCTCAACCAAACCTACACTCACATACACCTGTTCTTCTGCTTGTTTTACGACCTTTACAATCGTTATTCATTTACATTTTAAGTCAAGCTGACAAAAAAAAGACCCAAAACATACTCTGCACTGAGTTATTATAGATTTTCTTTTACAGATCCTCGAAAGCACGGCGTTAACATCCGAGTTTAAACTGTCGCTCCACGTGACACTCTTAGATCTTCGATGTCACACGCCTACATTCACGCGCTGCACACAGGAAGTTATATGTTTTACGTCAACACAGATGGACGAGGCTACGGCGGCATTGCACCGCTGACTCTCGGGGTGGAGTACGTGTGAAAGCACAAATGAGACCGCGAAATGTGCTGCAGCAGTTGAAGAGGATAAACACAAACACACTAACTCTGCCCGCCCGCCTCTGTGCTGCTGCTGTATACACACAAGCGCTCCCTCAGTCAGGTGTGATAGTATTGCTTGACGCAGCTTGTAGAAATAACGTCAAATACGCTGCACACTGCTGCTTTAACCGAGGTGTTTGGAGAGAAATGTGTTATTTAAAAGACAATATTTGAATATTTTTAACCCGAGACAGAAAGAGGAACAGGACCTGCCATGAGTTAGTCATCTGCGAGTCTTCAGCTGGAGTGTGTGGACGTGTTATTGTGTGGACATCTAACCGCGTTTGACTTTTGCGGAACACTGTAGGTTTGGGTCAGCATATTTGCCTTTCACAACCTGCTTTCCACTCCATGAACTCACCACAACCCACATGATGCCTCGACTAATACCCGACACGGTGACTACTTCATCTTCACTGTTCGTCTTGTTCGTCTTCCCACTTCCTCTTTCTCACTGCTCTGTTTTGTCCCCCGTGTCAAGTTTTCACTCTCGTCAGGCTCGTTTACATCCGTCGACGCTCTGTGCTCTTACTTCATAATTTCTGTTTCTGGAAATAAGAGAGAAAGGACCTGGAGCAACCTCAACTTCCCTTTTTTTTTTTTACTTTTTTTTCTCCCTCCACTTGCCCGCAGCTGTGACATTTCACAAGAACTGAAGGCCACAACTGAGCTTCGTTCTGACAACACAGAGTCTGAGTCATTAGTGTCGCCACACTACACTGAGATAATAGCAATTTCAAAGAAAAAAAGGTCACGTGAAGCGAAGACATTTCTCTCTATTCTGATCTCTTTGAACACAAATCCTGGAAATAGTTGTGTTTTAGTGCACGGTGTAAATAAGTTCACCTTCTCAGTGTGTGACAGACACTTTCTTAAAATAATACTGACCGTGAATGACCTGACGTCTTGTCTACAGGAAGAAAAGATTAGTATGATTGTACACTGATCACTTTATTAGGTACAGTAGACAGACAGATATTATACAGTGGCAGGAGTTGCTCGTGTACGGTGGCCTGGAAGTGCAAACCCTTAATACAAAATGGGAAACACTTCTACGTAAACAGCTTGAGACACATTTACATTTTTGAAAACAACACTTTTACAAATCCCGAAACCTTACAGAAAGGGAATGCACCAAATGCTGCAAGTGACGCAGAAGTGAAATAAACTGAGCGGTCAATTCTGTTGACAGTAAAACACACAATATTTAATATACTACAGTATTTAACACACAAACTGCCAAGATGAGGCTTGTGAAATGACATTAAAACATTTTTTTTTATTATTTTATTAACTAACACAGTGAATGTTATGACATAAGTTTGATTTAAGTCAGTGGCTCTTATTTTGAAAGCCAGGTTGAAAGGAAGTGGTTATGCGTCATCCACATTAGAGATGCGTTTTGAAACCAGATGTGAAAGAAAGGCAGAATCTTTTCATTTGTTCACTCCTGCGTGGCTTAGATTTGTGTTACATTGCCATTAAAATATTATAATTGTGACAATGTAAATACGTTTATTATAAAACAGTGTGTGTATTTGTAGACCTTCAAAAAAGGTCGGAAGGGAACTCTGACCCCCTGGGAATCTGGTCCTCGATTAAAAAAGAAAGTTTGGACACCCCTGAATATCTCTGACCCTCTCACACAGAAATAAACAACATTTAAATCCAGTAAACATTGGATTCTGTAACTGAAATGAAGTCCGTTCCCATCTCCCATCCGTTTGATGGCAGTGATCCATCTCTGCCTTCTCTCCCGGTAAAAAAGTTCTCCTCTTTTTTTCCTGTGTCACAACAACTCGCCTGACACTGATTGTCTGGTGCAGATCGAAGGCATAGATTTGGGTGTTTCTTCTGTTGGCTTACTTACTAAAATCAAATGTTTTTGCACAGTACTGGTCACTGCCTGGAGAACCAATCACAGGTTCCTGCTCAAATACAACTAATGATGGTGAGGCAGGTGCCGACAGAGAGAGGAAATACACTCACAAACCACTTTATTAGGTACACACTATGCATAATAAACGGGCAGCAGTGACACCCGGGTGTGTTCTGCTGCTGCTATAACCAAGGTTTGATGTGTGGTTATTGGAGTTACTGTTACTGGTCATTTCCCTCTGACCTCTTGCATCAATAAGGCATTTCAAAGTGCTTCACAATAAAAAAGAAAGAGAAATACAGCAGCAGCGGCAGAATAAAAAATATAAAAGGCATCATAAAACACAATAAAAACATTTAAATAGAGAGTTAAAGGGGGAGAAAAACCCAGAAAAGTGATGTTCACTGGAATCCTCAAACCCTTGAAATGGCTGCGCATGAAAATCCCAGTGGATCAGCACCTTCTTCTGAAATACTCGTAGCAGCCCACCTGGCACGGCTTCACGCCTGAGTGCATTGAGCCATAAAATATTTAAAAATGTCTATTGCAATTTTCCACATTCCTTGGTCGCTTTTGAAACCCAGACAGATTCAGGGGAAAAAACATCAAGGATTAACTGCAAATGTAGACATACACTTACACTCCAGTGCCACTTTATTAGGTACATCTGTTCATCTGCTCAATATCTAATGACATACTGTATATATGTCCAGTACTGCTGTATATTATGGTTGCATTGTATTATTATTATTTTGATATGTTTATTTTATATATTTATATCATTTCTAAATTATTTACTAGGCAAATAACAATCTTATTTCACCTTTTTATACCCAAATGTGAGCCGGCCCACTGGGCTTCTTCTCTGAGAAGTCATAAATTAATCAAGCCCAACATTCAACCAGTAAAACACATTTTTCTGTTCAGGAATGCAAGTTAATATAATGAATTAATTAATATAATTTGACATCTTTATCTTTATCTGTGAGGAACAAAGATGTTTATTTCAGGCTGTAGAATAAAATGTGTACGGATCGAGACGATAATGAATCTAAAATGATATTTTGACACATTTTGGCTAACAAATGAAAACTGCAGTATAGGCCGTATTGCGATTTCGATAACTTTTCGATGAATTGCTCAGCCCTAGTTGTGTGTGTCTTTTAAATGTATTAAATCATCATGTTGTTAAATTCGCCCGAGTCATTAAAAAAGGAACACAAGGCTTTGTGTTCAAACACACAGTTTTTGTATGAGACGAGAGGCTTCTGAAGAAGCCGCCGCCGCCACCGCCGTCGTCGTTTTTTTTATTCCTCTTCCCACAAGCTGCTCAGCGGGCGCCACGTGATCCCACCAGCATCCCAATAAAAAACAGGAAGCTTAATTTCCTCTCCTGCCAAGAAATTGCTCATCCGTCGTCTCCTATCTTCACAGGCACGAAGATTTAAATAAAAGGAGACACCGAAACAAGGCTGTTGTTACAAGACAGTAAACAAGGCTCCGGTGTGAGGAATCCAGCTGCATTTTTGCAATATATAAAAGGCGGGAATCGTTGATGTCTATCTCTCTGTGACAGATGGGGTTACAATAAAAGCAGGGCCAGAGGAGATGAGTCGGTTTGATATCGGTAAAAAAAACAAATTGGGGAAAGCGACAGACTCGAGCGACTGCAGACTTCTCTTGATGAGAGAGAATATTTGGCGTCTTAAGTTTGGACGCCCTGACGTTTCTGAAGGTGTCTTGATGAGGATGTCTGTTGTTGTTGTTTTTTCCCCGTGACACGATTTCCTCCTCCAATTATCGGCGCGTCTTTTCAAACTGGGAACATCATGAGTGAGAGTGGAGCTGGTCGTGTTGACGTGACATTCGTTATGTTAGAGGAGTGTTGTGCACACGCTGGCAGCGTCTTTAAATGTTGTTTCAAAGATGTTTGTGTTAATGCTTCATGTGGCAAACCAATTCATGCACTGGAACTTAGAGTCTGTGCGCCGACTGTCCTCATGAATTCTTATTAAGGCGATATTATTTGAGTCAGTCATTGCACGTTTTGCGGTAAAGTTTTTTTTTTTGCCGGCTCCAAGGTCCAATTACTCTCGTGTTGCACTTGGTGCAGTGGTAAAATTCAGGTTTTGACAACCTGATTTGCTGTCAGTCAGAATTTAATATGAGATGTCAATTAGTAGTTGCAGGAGTTTCACTGGTTTTCCAGACTAATAAGTCAAATATTCCCTTACCCTGATAACTTATACATGTACTTCTTATTCCTAACTCTTAATGTTTGTTTAAGCTTAATGATTTTTATTGTTGATGTTATTATTCTGGCACTATTTGGTTATCAGACCTGACTGAGGGAGCATTTGTGTGTATACAGCGGCAGCGCAGGGGCAGGTGGAGACTTAAGATTATTTCATTCATCAATTACTAAATTAATCAACTATTTTAATTGGTCTTAGATGTTTTTTTTTATAATTAATGCAAGCTTTCTGATTTTTCAGCTTCTTAAATGTGATATTTTCTCATTTCTTTGCTTCATTAGACAAATGAATCATTATAACTTTGTAGCTTTGTATGACATCTGAGAACATCAGCTTGGGAAACACCAGTCACATTTTCTGACATTTTATGGACCAAACTAATACTTGATTATGAAAATAATCATTATTTGAATCTAACAGATGTTTATCTTTGTATTTAAAAAGCTAGTTTTAATATTTAATTTTGTAGAGCATCTCTGTGATGTTACAAAAACACACAGTTCACACATCAGCTGTCATTAAAGACACACACCATCGTTAATTAAAGCTTATCTATTGAGCATTTTTTGTTAATGGGTTCACTTCAGACCTGAATTCTTCAAATTCAGTGGAGTGACAGCTCATTTTGTCAGTTGTGGAAACAGGTTTTGCTGAACTGGAGACTCTGCAAAAGAGGAAATTAACACATTTTACAAACATTTGCTTTTAATGGATTAATGGAGTGATTGTCTGTAACTGTCGCGGATTATAAAATGTCACGTTAGCTGTTGATGTCTTTTAAAGTTGGAGCCTGGAGCACTTTTCTTCTTCTCAGTGGTGAGATGGAGGAGGAGGAGGTTGAATCCGTCAACGGGTTCAACTGGGCTTACGACACAGTGAAAGAGGAACTACACTTAGCAAGAAAAAAAAAAAAAAAAAAGAGAGACTGTGACTAAATCATGTGGTGTTTGCTTCCACAGCAAAAGTTAGCCTGGAGCCTTGCAGTCGGAGGGCATACACGCTAATAAACCACAAACATCACAGGTTTCACTTTCAACCCACTCTTAGGTTATTAGCGGGTATTCAGTGCAGACTGTATCTCTCCACCAAAGCAGTGTGGTTGTTTGTTATCTGCAGAGAGAAGAGTGTCCTTCATACACGGTGGGCTTGCATCTCCAAGATGCTGTCGCTGCTGCTGCTGCTGACACAGAAGCCGTGTACTGAAAACAATACCTTTACCTGGTAGGCGTTGTGTGCGCTGTACCCGATGGATACGTAGCGTGACGTTGTACAGGTGCGACGACTACGAACAACGACACAGCAGACAACAAAGGAGGACATCCAGCAGCTCTTTCTTCCACTCAGTTTACGGCTGTTTGTCCTAACAATACGTCAAGCTTAGTATAATAGAATAGACTGCAAGCCTTGAAGAAGGAGTGGCGCCTTCTGTTGTGGTACTGAAGGGTACTGAAAAATGGTTGAACCCGGTCCTAATGGAAACACAAAAAAATACATAGCATACTGAGTAAAAAGTGACAGATTCACAATTTCAGCCATTATTTTCCAAAATGTAACATTTTTTAAAACTGTGTATATTCTGTGTAATATCCCTCAGTCTGTCTGCATGTCCATCACTAAGTCAAAGTTTTATCTGTGTGTGTGTGTGTGTGTCATCCTCTTCCTGCTGCTGCCCAAGTGTTACTGTGCGACATCTGACTTAACCTCGTGTTCCATCTGAGTAATCCGTTGTGACGGTGGACTGTCTGATGACATTTGTCAGTATTAACTGTCGCTGGTAAACAAAGACTCTCTCTCTCTCTCTCCGACTGTGGCTCCGTGTTGACAAGGTTGCAGGAAGTTCATTGTCTTGTTTGTCGGGAGCACGACCAGTGCCCAGCCAGACATGCACAGACTGTGGCAGGTCGTCTTTGTTCAGGTTGACCTGATGGAGACATTCCCCTGTGCATGTCAAAAGACAGCCTTCCAGACTCACTCAGGTGAGGTAGAATGTTTTTTATTCTTTCTCATTTCCTGCTTTTTTCTCAGCCCTGCTGAACCCTAAGGCAAAAACAAGGTTGGCTGAAAACACCAAGAAGAAGTGGATTCTCACTCACTTATCTTCTACCGCTTTATCCTCCACATGAGGGTCACGGTTGGTGCCAATCCCAGCTGACACGGGGAGAAAGGCGCGGTTCACCCTGGACAGATCGCCAGTCCGTCACAGGGACACATACAGAGACAAACAACCATCCACTCTCACACTGACGAGTGTCCGAAGTGGATTCTACTGCTGAAAATAAACCTGGCCCTTCATTCAGACTTCACAATCACTAAACCTGATTGTCCAAAACTGCCCTAAACAACATCTGCATGTGCCTGTGCCTGTAGCTCAGAGCTCCAAGTTTAAGTAACTCTATGACTTTGAAGACACATGAACACATAACTCAAGGGAGTCAAAAGTCACCACTCTACTGATGCTTTTCCATTCCATTGTTGTTTTATACGTGACCCAAACGCTCAAACTAGCGATGAACAAAATAGTTGTCTTCAGTGTACGGAATCATTAGGATCAGATTATTTAAAAAGATTAGTCGCTAAATACACCAGACTCCTCTGTTATATATTGAGATTTTAGACATTTCCTTTGCTTAATGTTGTGATTTTTCAGGATTTTTAAGTCTTTTTAACTGATCTACAGGCATCATGCTCATGACTCTTCCAGTGACGACGCTCTCTGACGACTCTGTCGACGTCACAGTTCGGTATCGGCTCAGCTCGCTTGGAACCTCGTCAGAGCAGGTACCAAAAAAAGCACCGGGTACTATCACGACTGGAAAAGCAGAAAAAAACAAAACCGAGTAGAGTCAAGCCAAGTAGTGCTCGGACTGTATAGGAATAACATGGAAGAGGGAACAAGGTCACAGAGACCCTAGTGTTTGGTAAATACTCAGACGTCCACAGGGGGCGATAGAGGTTCTGCACTGGAGCTTTGAGGAGGTAAAAGAAAGTCACAATTGTTAAAACTATTAAACTGCAATACAAATTGAATCATGACAAAAGCATTTCACCCCAGTGCAGATAAAGTCCAATGAGGCAAACTGTGATTTGGTGAATTTGGCCTCAATGAATACAATTAATGTGATTTGATAAAAGACTGGGATCGTGTGGAAAATAAGCCCCCAATATTAGTAGGAATTTAAAAAAGTGTCACAGGGAACCAGCTCAGTGTCTGACTGTCCACTTGTTGGCAGAGGTCACTTGCTGCTCCCTCCCTCCCGACTGCTACAGGTTCCCTGCAAAGCCTCATTATCCTTTTATCTCAACATTTACCTGACAATAGTGCAAGCAGGGAGCAACCTGGCCGACTTTAAAGATTAATAAAAGACAGTGAACGGGAGGAAAAAGAAAGGCTTTAAACTAGCAATTCTCTTTAATGTCTGCATGTGATAGGGTTGACGGAATTATTAATCAGGAACCAAAGAAAATCTGGACCTTTTGCTCTCAGATGCTTCACTTAGAGTCTTTAGTTAGCACTATTACATAGCAACTGAAGGTCGAAAGGTCTGTTACTAATTGGTTCTACAGGGTGTTGAATAACGGTGAGTAGAGCCCAATTATAAAATCACTGAGACACCACAGAGGAGTTGGAAGGGGTGAGGGAGGGAGGGAGTGTAAAAGAGTGAGAGAGAGTGACAGGGGATGTGTTGGAAAGAGGGACCAGGGAGAAGAAAGACACGAGTGAAGCTGTTTCATCACTTATGCTCCTCTTTCCTCAGCAGCAAGCTATTAATAAAATTTATAAATCAGTGGAGGCATAAATTTTAATAGAGGCTGTGGAAAAACAGTCAAGGTCTCCGAAGATGGCTCCACCTCATTTGAAATTCCATTTGCATAAAAGATTCACGTAACACGGGCACATTCGGAGGGACTCTTTCTTTTTTATCGTACGTTCATTTATTAGTAATAGAACTCTTTTAACATGGCAGGACTTGACACAAGCACTTTGGAATATAAATCACTGCCTTTTCGGAACAAGTGTCTGCTTCCTTCTTTTTTTTTTTTTCTTTTCGCACCTTGTGTGTTTTTGTCCAGGCTGACATGTCCAACAATGACAAACATGTAGTGCATTTATCGTGTGTGTGTGTGTGTGTTTGCAGATGTTTTATTCTAATGTGTACATGCTCGGTTGTGTTTTGTGTGAAGAGGCATCAGCAGGCGGGTTCATTGGCCACCTGGTGACTGTTTCTCTGGGAAACAACTGCTCCCCAGATGAGTGTTTTGTCTGGGAGGTGGAGCAGCAGTGTCAGGTTTAACAACATCCCCTCCTTTTTTTTTTTGTTCAGCTGGCTTTCATACACACGACTGGATATGAAGTGACATGCACTGTAGTGGTTTATCAGGCTGGAAGCTCTGCTTGGGTTAATGCTGCGCTGTGAGTTTAATGTGCCGTCATTTCAGTGGCTGCTTTGTACGTCTCAATGATTTTGGGAAAAAACTCGGGCTGCCACTGATCTAATCTGTCGATTTATTTTCTCGATGAATCGAGTACTTGTTTGGTACGTGGTTAGAAAATCTCAGAAAATGTTGAAAAATGTCGATTAGTTCTGAAATGTCTTGTTTTGATTCAGTTTAAATGATTTCTTTGTTTTATGGAGCAAATAAACCATAAAATATACACAATTCTGAAGCTGTAAAATCTGAAAGCTTATTTTAATTATTGAAATAGATTCCAACCAAATAATCAATGATCAAAATAGTTGACATAATTGATTTATAGCAGTCCTAGAAGATCTCCAGTTGCAGTTGCATTTTGATTTGCAAT
>NC_081138.1:28122901-28250401 GCF_958295425.1 Solea solea
TGGCCGTCGCACCTGCAGAGAGACATTCTGCAGCACAGCTGCTCACCCTCAGCGAGGCGCAGGCCACGCAGTCAGGGAGCAAAGATGCTATCGCTATGAGAAAGTCGCACGCTGGCATTTTTAGCTTCAAACTGTGCGGCTGATCCTAAGTTATGGTGTGCAATACTGCAGAGATTGGTATCAGTCCAACGTTTAGTAAATAAACGGGCGATATCAAAGACACGCACTTCGGCTTTTTACTCATCAAAGCGCCGTCTGTACTTTAATGTAGGGGAGCGCGATCGTCAGTGAGCTTAATCTGATGCCGTTTTCACAGTTGCTACATGATCGTGTGAGATTTTAATCCGTTAAAACCGAGCGTATCGCTGAAGACATGTTTGTACAAGTTTTTCTAAATAAACCTTTTGGTTTTTCTGCATTTGAAATTGTTAAAACAGTATTTTAACGTGTGGTAAATTGTAAATAACTGTCATATATTGGAAGTTATTCTGGAAAAAATGGGTAAAGGCACTTTTTCTTTTATGGTTAAGTATAAAAAACAAACATTTTGAAGCTTAGGTGTTAAAGGTATTAACATCTTACATGAGCGTGACAGTTGAATGAACCTGTTAAATGGAACTGAACCATTTAAATCATCATTACAATCGGATGAGTTTTGACAGGGAAATGATTGTTTTTACAGTTCTGCTTATTGTAAAAGACAGAAAGGGATTTCTTGAAAAGTGTATATTTTTGTGATGTCATCAGTCGCCGAGGCGAGGCAAGGTTAAGTTGAATAGCACATTTCAACAACGAAGGCGTTTCAAAGTGCCTTACAATAAAAAAAAAGAAAGAAAGAGAAATACAGCACCGGCGTAAAAGATATAAAAGGCATGATAAAGCACAATAAAACATTTAACATTTAGCTGTAAAAGAAAGAGAAGGAAAGAAGGAAAGAGATAAATTAAAAGTTGCAGTTACAGCTGAGGTGCAGCAGTTTTCTTTTTTCTTTTTATTTAAACACAGTGACAAACAGGCTTGATTTAAAAGAATGAAGTGATTGAGCAGAGCTGCTCTCTTAAGGGAGTTTGGTGCAGATAATTCAGACTTTCATTCAGAAACAGACTAATATGCACTTCAATAGCAATCCTTCACTGGCTTTATAAAAAAAAAATCAACAAAATTAGCAGTTAAAAATCACTGTGTAGTGAAAAGTCTTCCTACACACACCGCAGATGAAATAACTCCACACTAAACTCCTCTTTTTCTCCGCCGTCACACTGTCACTCACTGCTCGACGCCGCTGAGACGAGTGACAGGACGACAACAACCCACAGCAGAGCAGGAGAGGAGGAGGAGGAGGAGGAGGAGGAGGAGGAGCAAAGTATCCAGCATGAAAGATGTGAGAGAAGCGCTGTTTGAAAAAGAACTTCTGACGATGCCGGAGCGACGCACTGTGTACGAAGAGGAGAAACTAACAGGCAGATTGTGGCAGCCCAGGGCCAAGTGGAGGGGAAGTGGCCTCATCACGGAATAACAGGACAGGTCAAGGATTGAGGTGCCCCTGAGCAAGGTACCCAACCCCCATTGCTTTGTGGGCGCAGATATTTACTGCCCACTGCACCTGTGCCTAAGAAAAATTCCCAGTCACTGATTGGCATGTGTGCAAAAAAATAACCCAAAAAAAGAGTATTTATCTAATTCCAGGACAAACATTGGCGTTGGTAGTCTCACAATTTGGACAGCAGACCTACATTCCCAGGTCTTAAAAGGCAATCCAGGTCAACCAGGAACCCACTCGTCCCCTATAGCCAGGAAAAATGGCTACAAGAGGGGTGAATTTGATTAATTTCGTGTACTATTTGATTTTTGTTATGTTGTGCGTCTTGTGTGGTATTGTTTTGTGCCACTGCCGAAGGCAAATTTCCATTCTATGTGACTTTAATGGACAATTAAGTCATCTGAAGTCTGAAGAGCGGAGTGGAGTGGTTCGGTACCGTGCTTTGGCACCCTTCCCTTGGGGTGCGCGAGTAAAATCAGCCGGTCAGGGTGGAGCTAGACCGGCTCCAGACAGAAAAACAGACGTCTCCGCAGTCTATTCTCATACAAAGTTTGCCAACGAACTGCTAGATGTCCCCCACTGTCGTCGTTCATTGTCATAGCACCACACGGCGTCGCGGTACGTGGTCATTGGGCACAGCCCACATCCCGCCTACCAATGAAATGTCATGTTCTCAGGGCTTTAACGCGTTGTAACCGTAAACTGGAAACACAGCACACGGGCTCTGCTCTGCTTTATCCTGATGGTGGGCTGTTCAATTCATCAGCCCGGGGAAGAGGAAGAGGAGGAAGAGGAGCCAGACCAAATGTACATTTGTACTAAAGAACACAGAAACATTGGTGAACATTAAGCAAATGCTTTGACCAGCCGGCGTAAAAGAAACCAATCACATTTGGCGGTCTGGAGAGAATCTAGCGATGCCTGTGGAAATCAAATAAAAGGACACTTGGCTCTTCTGTACTTTTGTGCAAATAGAATGAGCGGTGCAACTTAGATCATTAACATGTAGAGGATTTATTTTTTATTTTTTTTTAAGTCTCAGAATTATTTACGTGTGTAAATGGAACATATGTTTATCCAGACGCTGCATCTTTTAACGTGCAGTAATGCTGAAGTGCTGATGCATCAGCTTCATAAGCGGATTATTACATTTAGTTCCATCTAAAGTAATGTTAATCACACTGAAATGATGTCCGGCATCTGGAGCGGGAGCATTTGCAATGATATCGCAGCACCGTGCGCTCACTGGCTGTGATGAAAACAGCCATGGATGTGAAGGGCTTGTTGTACGCGGCTGTCAGAATTGTCAGCGGCGCGTTGGGTAAGTCGACAGGAACATCAGTAGACAACGGCTCGAGGTGTGACTGAATAATTAACACAGCACGATGATGACGTGCGTTGTTGTCTCTCTGGCATAACGCGGATTGTTCGGGGTGCATGAGGGAATTGTCAATGTCAATTTCACCTTCATTTATATAAGTACGTTAAATACAACAAATACACGTCAGGGATCGGTAAAACAAATCCAAAAAGAAATATGTAAAAAAGTATGTTTAAAAAAGTCAAATTGTCGGCTCATGCTGAATTGAATGCCAAGGAGAAGAGGTGTGTTTTCAGGAGGGACTTAAAGGAATACTTCACCGATTAGCATTTAGCTTTGTATTAATAGAATAGGGGTCGTATTTTTGCAAAAAATTGTGCTCCCCAACCTCAGTTTCCCCTGAGTCGAGAAATATCGGGAAATATCTTCATTATTTGCTTATTTTTACGTGCCTACCAGACCAATGATGGGCTGGTCTCTGATTGGCTGGGATCAAATTTACATTGTGATCTCCATGTCATGAGAACATGGTGGAGGTACTTGCCACACCTTGAAAACAAGTACATTTGTTGTCCTGATCACATCCCGAAACCCTCCCCTGCTTTTGGGCTCCGGGCCTTTATTAAACAGCACATCTGCAGAATAAGAGTGCCAAAATGGATACGACAAAACACGAGGGAGTCGCGGAGGGAAACTGAGGGCCAGAAAACAGTCAGGCCTTCAGGCAGATGCTGCCAAATGTGCAAATCTTATTGATATGTTTGCTGTAGGACCTTGCAGTCGGCAGATGGTCGGGAACACAGTTGGGAGGAAAGAGAACGCGAGAGAGAGAGAGGGAGAGAGAGAACTACATGATGGTCATTAGCATACGGCGATGCTAGTCTGCAGGAGCCCAGGAAGATTCACTTTATAAGAGTTTAGAAAAAAACAAAACTATTGGATGCTTGCAGATTTACGTTGATAACTTTTAAATAGAACTAATTGCTATGAAGCATTAAGTGAATGTGTGAATAATCAAATTAACGATGGCTGAGTTCCATTTAGCTTCACCAGTTTTTGGGTACATGGCTGCTGTGCATAGGGAATTTTCCATTTTGTGTCATTATTACTTATTAATTGTACTATATTTGACGTCTCTTACAGTATATTAAAGTGTGTATTATGGAATAAGTACTATAAGTGTGATATGGTACACAATACTCGATGATAATAACGCAGCTCATTCCTCCTCTCAGTGGTTCAGCCCTGGCATCCAGATATGTTCTTTTGTTTGTTTAAACCTGTATGTTATGTTGTCAATTTAGACTTTGTTACAGACTCATAGTCATAGAAATTATAACACAATGGCACAAATCAATTCACAGTATCTTGCAATAATCCCATCATTCTGGACAGGATTGTATCATAATGTTCAAATCCTCACCCAGTTGCCACTCATAAGATTATAGGGTTCACAGTAAATACCACTTTGCAGGTATTTTATGTTTTCTCCCACACGTGGACACACTTCAAAACAAGAAATAAACCCTTTTGTTTTGAACTGTTATTCACACAATGTGAGACGCGCTGTGTCGCCTCTTTGAAAATCATTCTAATCCACTTGTCCCATATTTTTTCATGTCCCCCCCCGCTGCTGGAAACACGCCTTAAAGAAAAGGATGACACTGTTTTCCCCTCCACTATGTTCCCAAACCAGTCCGTCTTCCTCGCCTCAAACTGATTTTTGTTTTTGCAAAAGTGGTTGTTCTATTTTCTGATGGTGGCAGTTTGTGTTTGCGCCGGGTCAGCATTTCTTTTTTTCTACTGATGGCTGCACAAAGCCAACAGTTTCCACAGCCTGAGGCATCGTCTGTAGTTTGATCTGCTCACTCTTTCTCACCCAGGAGACAATCCCAAGAGACTGGCCCTCATAATCAGAGGCCAGAACTAGATCTACAAAAAGAGCTATTCTGGGTGCATTTGACTTCTTTTCAATTCAATATCTATTTTTTGTTTTTAAGCCCAAGTGCCTTGAGATCTTATTGTTTTTTTAACAGAAAATGACACAAATAAAACACACAGGGACAAAAACATACTGGGAATTGTGAAGGCTCCTTCATCAAATTCTGTGCCGCCTTTTTAGCACCCCGACGAAACTCCAGGGAAAACCCTACTCTGTGTTAAATAAATTGGCACGGTTCAGTGTTCAAGTGAGAGAGGAGGATTGGGCTAGATACCTAGAACTGAAATAACATTAAGTGTTGAAGTGAAAGAGGTCCAGAAAGGGAAAATCCTCTCAAGCAAAGGTCCTGAATATCATATATAATAAACAGTGTTTTTGGTTAATTGCAATAAATATTTAAAGATTTGTTTCAGTGCATTTTGTTCGTCAACAAATGGCAAAAGTTGTATATTTTGCCAAATTTCACATTGAATTGAGGAGATTATAGATAAACTCTGGAATAATAATAAAAAAAATAGTAAATGCTCTTTTGTAAAAACAGGATATAATAAAAAATAAACCACCTCACAGACCCACACATGTAGTCTTGAACTATAGTGCTTAATGTTAGGGAATACACCGGATGCCTTTACTTCCTGAGACAAACCACTCTTATCCAGGCCAGGGACAAGGAGCACACTGGATGTAGCCATGGTCAATCTAGAGTGTCCAATGAGCAATGGGGGAATTGGGTACCTTGCTCAGGGGCACCCCAGCCCTTGACTTGGCGGGGACTTGAACTGGCAACCTTCCTGTCAAAGGCCAACTTATTAAGGGCAAAACCTCTTTGCCTCTGTTGTATGATTACATCTCTGTGCTGTCTGCGTTTCACAGTGTGAAGTTAATGTTATTACATTTCACTCACTGACATGATTGTCTGACATGTTTTTGACCTGTTTTTGTTCAAATTTCAAATTTAACATAAATTTAACATAAATTTTCATTGTTTTTTTTTAAATAAAACCTTTTGTTTTTCTTAATTTCAAATTGTTAATACACTATTTTAACATGCAGTCAATTGTAAATAACTTTCTTTTCTTTTCTTTTCTTAACCTTCATTTAACCAGATAAAAGACCCATTGAGATCAAGGGCGACCTGATAAAATCAGGGCGATAACAGTTAAAAAACAAAACATTTAAATATAAAACTACAAGTCAATAGACAAATAAAGTGCAGGAGTCATGGTTTCAGTAACAATTTAAGAACACAGGCACTGTTCAATCGATTCCCGTTGCCCGTCTTTTAAAATAGAGCAGAAAGCTCCAAGTGAAATAAATGATATTGAAAGTTATTCTGGAAAAATGGGCAAAAGCACTTAGTCACAGGACATTTTCTGGCCGTTTTATGGTTAAAATAAGCAAATAAAAGTCCAGACAGACAAAAACAAAAATAAATAAATAAGCTAAATAAATGAAGACAGACACGTAGGGAGAGGGGTTTAAAACTAAAACTAGGTGCAGAGGTGACAGACGGAGGGAAAAAGAGTAAAGAGGAGGAGGAGGAGGAGGAGGACGCTTCACAGTTAGTGGTCCTTCTGCAGAGGAGGTGAGTAAAGAGGTTTGGAGGGTGCTATGTGAAGTAATTGGCATAGGATGCGGGTGCAGATGTTCTCTTTAGCTTCTCAACTTGAAAGCTCACACACACACACACACACATACTTGACTACACACTTATAAAAAGCAAGAGTCTGCCTATGCCAATTAGCTGGTGGTAAAGGTCAGCGTGTGTTTGAGAGAGATAAGTTTCCCATTAATGGGTGAGCACCTGTACTTGACGGTGTAGGGTCTGAGTCACTTTTAGCCGCACACGCACACACACACACACACACACACACAGAGACTTAACTCACTCACAGCAACACTTCACTGCAACTACTTTACCCTTAAATAACGGCGTCACAATCACCTCGCTGGGTTACTGACTCGCCTCATTCATTCACTCTCAGTCTGCAAATGAATCTGTTTTCTTGCTGAGCAGGTCCAAACACAGTGAAAAGCATGTAGCTTCACATTAGTAACTAACTGCCAGAATCGGACCCGTGCAGGAAGTTGAGGAGTAATGCTGTAGAGGTCAGTTTAAAGACTCAGAAGTCATAAAAAATGCCTTCATTGTGGGACGTTTGCTGCGGCAACACCGTGTCCAGCGGTTTAGCTCCATATCCGTCCTTTAACTGTAGTAATTCATCGAAAGCGTTGGACAGAGCATTGTTTTGGTTCGTCGCCTTTCCCACAACTTAAGGAACTTAAGTCACACATATAACAAGCTCGGAGACAAAGAGTGAATGTTTCAGTTCAAAGTGTCAAACACAGGAATTGTGTCCATTGTCTGATTTACTTCGCTGTTTGCTTCCTCTGAGTTGAACCTCTGCACATTTTTCATGTGACCGATGATGAGTAATTGCTTCGTTGAGGGAATCACAACTTCATCACAGCCTGGAGAACGAGCTCTTTATGTCAAGTTAAGCTCATAAACTCATAGATGCTGATACGGTCCAGACTTTGACTGTATACTTAACAAAGACGTGAGGTCATTTATTACACATGTCAACACATAGTTTAAATCCCCAGATGACAACATGACATAGTAGCTTCTACTGATATATTGATGTAAATTACCTTACTATATAATAGAAAAACACAAATACAACTCTTGCAGCATCTCTCTCTCTAGGGGTCGCCACAGCGGATGATCCGCGTAATTTGATTTGGCTCAGAACTGGCAACCCTTCAATTAGTAAAAACTGGAGTTGTGTTGGTCAAAACAGTTTGGCTTCATAAACCTGATGTTAAAATCCGTCAGATCATACCGTCTACCTCTGTTTGACTGTTAATTGCAAACTGTCCTACCAAATTTGGAGTCTGTTAGCCGCTGTGCCTGCTGTGAACAAACCCAAGACATCCAAACATCATTCATGACATGTATCTCTGGAGGTAACCACCTGACACAGGATTCCAAGAGGTTTTTGAACCCAAACAAACTGAGACTGGCTTTTCTGGAAAACCTTCTCCTGATCCGATTGCAATGGCATCACCATTTTTAGGGATGTAGGTTCCGGTGTCCACGTTCCTACTCCTACACAAACTTTCCCCACAAGTCCTGCTGCTCCTCTTTCTGTCTTTGTTCCGTCGTCTCTCCTTTTGTCTCGCCTCCACCTCTAACGCTCGACAGGTTTTTACATCATCTGGTCAGAGAACAGGAGGGGAGAGTGCGAATCAATAGACTCCATCCCCTGTCATGTGGCTCGGGATAGGAATCAATGGCAACTGGAAGGGCAGCTGTTGTTTTTGAGTGTGCAACGGAACAGCTGGATGCAAAGTGAGTGAACCTGCTCGGATTAAAATGTAAGGGACGTTTGTTCGTTGCGCTCTCGAGATACTTGTAAAGACTCTATTTGCTTCTGCATACTGTCTGCCTGGAGATACTCAGGCCTTTGTAATTGCCGGTGTCCTGGAAGCAAAAGATAACGAGTGCAGTCTCCAAAAAAATAAATAAAATAAATTGCTGAAAGAATCAATGGTACTAGAGTCATGGGGCTGTGTTTGACAATACAGGTAATGCATGCCAGCCGGGGGTTTATGCATAGATAACCTTAATAACCACGGCTGCATTGTGTTGGGACCTGGGCCATTTTTCACCTGTTTTACTCGCAATTCAGACTCTACTTACAAAAGAGAAAGTGTGTTTATAACTCCCTCTGGGGGCGTGTGAGGGGGAGGAGTGGAAACACAAAAAAGTGAAACTCCAATTGTGTCAGATATTACACGTGCATGGGAGAATGGATTAAAGCTGAAATAAACCTCAATTCTGTAGCTTTTCTTATCCATGTTGTTGTTAGAATTAGAAGAATTCTGCATTTCCGTGGTCTCTGTGAGCAGAAATGCGATGAAAAAAAAGGCTCTTTACTCATCCAGAGACAGAGGAAAAGTAATAATAACAAAGAAAGTGAGAGTCAAACAGAGATGCTGTCAGTGTGTTGAGTGAGAGAAAGAGTTGGTGAGGTAAGCTCTGTTATTTCTCTGAGGACCTGTGTGAAGTAGCTCATACTAAGGCCTCTGGCACCACATCACTCCAACCAGCCCTAATTGCAGTCCAATGGGAGCGGAAAAGCCGCGTACAAACCCAGAGGATTTCTGCATGAAAACAGCGCCAGAAAACCCAGGAAACCTTGTGTTGCATAACCAAGTTAAACTTATGCAGTTTGAACTTTGTTTTCTTCCCCCCGTCATTTTCCAAGTAGCATCGTTAATATCTTGTTGCAGATGAAACGGGGGCTTGTGTGCAGTTACAGGTTGGGCCAGTGGTAGAATTTACTTTCCTAACCCATTAGTCGTCAAATGGCTTATCCCCCTCAATGGAAGCGTAGGCTGACAAACAACCGTTTAGAGTCACAGTTTACCTGTGGGAGGAAAACCCAAGAAACCAATGCAAGGAAAGCAATGCATTGATGCAGTAGAAGAACATGCAGAGAAACCAGGACGCAGAGGTTCTCCTGCTTTAAGGTACGTTATTGGGAGCACAGTGATGATCAGTTTGTGGAGCTGCGGTAATAACTAATTCAAACTAAATGAAGTATCTTTTGGTGTGTATTTTCTTGTTGTTATTCTCTCTGTTTTATTTACACCACACAGTTTTCAACCTGACGATCCCGTTGTGGAGACCCATCTACATGTCACCGGTCCGATCTACTGCAAATCCACGCCCAGGCAAATCGACCTCAAGACGTGGACAGAGTAGCACAACTGAAACCTGCACAGTAATAAGAACAACACCAGTGGATCAGAGATCCGAGAATCTGAGTTCAATAATAACCTTTTCATAGACATGAGACATACAGTACTAGCTCCTCCTGGTGAAACATCGTGTAGTATGTGTGACCCATCATCGCCAGTCACTCATGTAGTGGGAACTCAAAGATTCCCACCCATCACAAGGGGGTCAGTGTTTATGACCTAGTATATAGTGGATGTTTTGCTGCCTTTTCCTTTGGGGAGCTGCTGTGAAAATAACAGCAGCAGTAATTGTGAAATGCCTTCTGTAGGTAGTTAGTGGCTCGTTCAGTGGTCGTACCGTAATTAGGAGGTAATACAACTGGTTGGCATTGAGCAATTGACTCTGAATCTTGAACATCGGTGTATGAACGTTGAAAGATTTTAAAAGAACCCATTTACAATTCGAGGGACCAAAGGTTGCCATCTGGGGGGAAAGGATGGTGTTGGCATCGGTACAAGGGGAGCGGGTGGGAGTGGGTGTGTGTGTGTGCGGAAAGCACCATGAGGCAAGATGGCAAAGGATATCACTCCAGTGAATCAATATTCATTAGTGTCGTCCCCCCACAGACAGACATCTGTGACCTGGAGGCTACTGGTCACCAGCCAAGGTCTGTGTCAGTACGTTTGTGTACAGTATGCAGTGGGATTAATTTGGTTTGATAGATAGCTGGGATCGGGGCTGTGTGCGGAGTCTCAGAGGGGGAAGAGAAAGCATGATGCACATGTGTGAACATGATTATGTGTGCACTGTAAGCTCATTTACAGAATGATGAGCCAATACTGCTTAATCACTACAGGATCTCTCGTTCCCCCATCAAGCAACACCTGTACTACAGAGGTGAGCATGCTCACCAGCTGGAGTTTTGAGTATGGGTTTTTACATTTTCGATTTTAAAATGTAAAAAAGAAAAAAGAAGAAGCATGCAGCAGTCTGCCCAAGGGTGATTTTTTACTTCCACTTTGAGGATCTCTCCACCTGCAGTTTAATAAAGGCAGCAGTGAAAAGGAAAAAAGCCAGAGTGTGAAGAAGAGAAGACAGATGGTTATGTGTGACTGTATCTCGTGAAAGAAAGAGGGGAAGAAATTCATTTTTACTCAATGACAGGCACGGACAATGCTTTTGTAGTGGATTGAAATGTGGTACATAAAACGTCTTGCTGCTCATAATCAGGTGGTAAATGGTATAAATTGTGATAATAACTGCATCACTGTTTGACTGCTGTTGCATTTTCTCCCACACAACATCCATGAACCTTCTCTGTGGTCTTCCTCTTTTCCTTTTTGGCAACTCCATCTTCAAAATTATTTGTCTCATATAATTACTATCCCTCCTACTCTGGCACGTGACCAAACCAACTCAACCTCAACTCCATTTGTCAAAAAGCTTCATCAAACGTAATCAAAAAAACACTATTGCAGCATGGGTATGTACAGTATATTATACAGACAAAGGAAACTTAATACCCGATCCAGACTATTTCCATTTTCTGTTGTTTTATTGTCCAAAAAGCAAACCAACAAACTAAAGAACATAGGAGTCCATGTCTGTCTTTCTCATCACACTAATCCCAACCTAAACATATTAAATAACAAATACTCAGGCTAAAACACGATTGACTAAAATGTATCTACAGAAAGATGATGCACCTCCATCTTTTCTGCTTCTGTGTTTGAAAGCCACCTAACAAACATGTCATTAACACTCCAAATTGCCAATGTGACCATAAGCAGAATAATCCACCTCAACACCTCCAATATTAGAGAATATTCTCACATACCTACTGCAACTTTAACATCATCATACTTAACATAATTAAGTTATCAGATAAATGAAGGTGTATTTTAAAGTTCCAAGAGCTCTAGGGGGCCTGCTAATGGTCAAAGGGCTTTTTAGGAGGACTACGATCAACTTGACTTTTTCAGGGGCTGGATGTAGAAGAAACAGAACCGCACCGTGTAAAACATGGCTGGGTGTTTGACCTAAAATTTGATGTGTGCTATATTTGGGTCGTTTGCAGTGGTTTCATTGTGAGGACGAGAGTCAGCTCCTCCAATATGTGGAGTGAGTTGCTTTCCTTTGGCGAAGGAGTTCAAGTATTTTGTTCACAAAGAACAAAATAGAGATGGAGCGTGAGATTGATGAGCTCAGCTCTAGAGACGGAGAGTGAGGAGCTGAGGTGAGGAGCCTCTTGAGGTGGCGTGGGCATCTGGTCAGGAGGCCTCCTGACAACAACCTTCGGAGGTTTTCAGAGCTCTGGGAGGAGAACCCAGGAGTAGATCAATAACCGACTAAAGGGAATATACAGTATATCTTGCCCAGCATGGGAACACCTGGATATCCCTGAGAAAGGGCTGGAAAGTGTGGCAGGAGATTTAGAACTCATGGAAACCCCAGCTTTAACCACGTACACTGCCTCTGTGACCTGACCACGGACGGACAAGCAGAGGGAAATTAATGAAAATGAAATAGAGCTGTTGTTGATAAGGTGATAAAGTACTTTTTTTTTTTTACTGCAGCACTATTATACTTTAGAATTTACTTGTGGAGGTGAAAGGAGCAGCATGTGACCAATGTGTATGCAGAATCCTGTGCAGTTTAATGCGAGGGTTCAGTTTCATTTAACCGAGGAGCAGTATACCATATATACCAGTATATGATGTTAAAAAAACTCTGCTGCTCTGTCGACCTTCGACATTCTTTATAGTTTGTTTCCCCCCAAACTCGTCCAGAGAATTGCATTTTCATGGTGACTCTGTTTCTGTCTTTTGTGTTAGTCACGGTTTTCTTCCTGTGCTGTGCAGTAGGGTTTTCCTTTGGTAAATGCGTTATTGTTTCTGTCCACCCCAAAAAAGCTGCCCTTCAGCCAGCTGACACTGTCCCACGGTGTCTTGACCTGTTTGAAATGGTTCTCGAGGGCAGCTCGGGTCCTGTTTTTGTCCTCCACACTGGCTTGACCCTGACTGTGTTCATCCAATGGGACTGGATATCCTTCATATTCACTCTGATCTTTTTGTGCCTTTTCCTCGTCTGGATTTCAAACTCTTTGACTCTTTGGCTCCTGACTTCCTGTGTATTATATTTTCTTTGTTTCGTAAGTTTCAGTTTTTTTTCACAGCAGCTTCACTCTATGGTTTTATTTCATCATGTTCCTCTGAAAATGAAAAAAATAAATGTCAATGCTAACCTACTACGAGTCTCAATAAGAAAATAAACTGTATGAAATTGTTAATTCAAGAAAGAGATTTATTTTCTCATGCTAACATGTCCATGTATAGGCAGCGGGGGGTTGCTTACCACAAGTATCCACATATTTAACCATAGAAGTGTCATTTTTCATCAACGAGAATGCATTTAATCTTGTTTTAAATAAAATGTCTTACAATGATTTTGATCATCTTATCCCACATGATCACGGAGCATTAGGATAAAACAAATCTACATAAATAATGTTAATCATCTGCTGTACAAGATTAATTTTACACATCAGTGCAAACTGGGAATGGAAGAACAATAACGGTGTGCTGTTATACATATTCAGAGTCCCGCAGGCACATATCACTGTAAATACTGTATACACAAATCATATTCCCTAGTATTGTGTGTGTGTGTGATCTTATTGGTGTGCACACGTGGGGATGACGCACACTACTAATGTCATTCTCTGTAAATTATGGGGGAGGAATGTAATTTATTTAGGAGCTAATTAGTATGGATAAAGGTACGTGAGTCCCTCAGGGTGCCACACACTGTCAGGCTTTCCTTCATTCTCCCCCCCCGTATCCCCCACTGCACCCTTCCCTCTCGCTTCAAATCCAGTTTGACGATATAGAATTTATGTTGGCAGGGCAAAAAAATTCAGGATACAGTGTATGAATCATGTCAGTTAATGCTGCTGCTAAAAGCCTATCAGCAGGTCATTTAGGTCACGTTTCAAACCATCCTTGAAGATGATGAATTCTAACCATCAAAGCACAAGTCAGAGCTTTTACATCATACGGCACTTTTCCACGATACAGTTCCAGCCAGACTCGGCACGGCTCGACTCTACTCAGTTAAGTATGGTTTCCTTTACTATAGCACCTCCTCAACGTGGGCGGAGTCATCATAGCACGGCTGCATGAAACTGCCCAGAAATCGACACACAAACTAGAGCAGAGGTCTCAAACTTGCTGACTTCGGGCCACATACGGCCCCCCATCCAATTTTTTGTGGCCCACCACTTTATAGTGAGATATTTCTGTACGTTTTTTTAATTGATAGATTACTTTTGTCATCATAAATATTACTATTTCAACGTCTTTTTCCCCTGCTGAACAAACTAGACGCTCTGTGGCCCCTAGGTCATTTGAACTAGAGACTCGTAAAGCAGTTGTAACTGAATCATTAGACTCAGTTCGTTAAAAAAGATTAGTTTTTTAACAAACTGAAATACGGCGGAAGAGGTTGTGACGAGATTTTAGACTCTTCCTTTGCTAAATGTTGGGGATTAACACGTGTTTTCAGGATTTTTAAGTATGTTTAACTGATCTAGAGTTCGGCATTGTTTGGTTTCGGTGAACAGGTTTCTCTCTCTCTCTCTCTTTTTGCTGTGGTTGTTCCGTGTGGTCAATTGTTATGTGTCAGTATTCATTCATTCATTCATTCATTCATTCATTCATTCATCTTTGACCGCTTTATCCTTCACATAAGGGTCGCAGGGGGGCGCTGGTGCTAATCCCATCTGACACATAGGGTCCATCACCGGGCCACATAGAGACAAACAACCAGTGCAGGGAAAGAGAAAAAGAGTGAATCTCCAGCATTTATAAAAGCGAGGAGTCTGGGACAACGAGCCTTGTGCTGATTGGACAAGAGGTTGAGACACAAGAGTGGACAAAGAAAGCCACTGGCAAAATAAGAATGCAATAACTGGTGTTTGACCAGAGAGGCAGTAGATTACATGAATAATTATAATAACTTATGACTTATGTGAAAAAAGTAGATTCAGGGTTTTATTTATTTACACTTAAACAAAATGTCCATACATAAAGGAAATTAAATGTGCTGCTCAGTTTTCCCCTCTGAATAAAAATATGTGAACGAATCAATCTTTGCTTAATTGCTTAAAATAAGAGCTAATCCTTTGATATGGCATGAAAGCAAATCAATAAAAACCCAAGTGAACGGTGATTAGAGGAAGTGAAGAGTTATTGCAATTAAAGATACGTCGTCCTCACGCGGCTCTACAACAGAGCTGTAACAGAAATGTCCTATAGGGAGAAATTCCACTGTCACACTCATCAATAGATTCATTTACTTTCTTGCTGTGAGGCAACAATGCTAGCCACTTCACCACTGTGTGGCCTTGCACGTGAATATCGCAGCGAATATGGACTCGTTCGATGTTGTCAGTGGAAACGGCTAAATCACCGAGCTGCAACATTTCATTTACTCCAACATTTAATCCTTTGAACATAAAAGTGTTGCGGCCCAATCGGCGGCGCCGATGGTTTTTATGGGAGTTTTACGAGCAAACAGAATGAGTAAACAGCCATCAAGATTCGGTGCAGGTTCGCAGGTTGTGTTAAATTAGGGAAGGTTTTTTTTTTTTTTTGCTTTTTTTCTAAAATCTCTCTGTCAAGTGGGACCTTTCATCTGCGAGATATGATGAAACCTTTCGCCTCGCAGCTCAGCTCAGCCGCCACAACACCGCCGTCACCGATCGCACGCACTTTAAGAGAGGACAGACGGAGAAGTTTTGAATTCCCTGTCCAAACGACGTGATCACAGTAAAAAAATAAACCTTTAATGAATGTCTCGCAGTCGCGGAGTGGCGTTGCAGCAGTCTATGAAGTGATTATGCAACAAATAAATGGCAGATAAAAGAAGGAGGGAGCCGGCAGTGTGTGATGAAAGTGTTTTGTACGACAATATGACGTCACGTTTGATGCAATTAGTTCAGTGAAAGTTTTTTGGTTTTTTTTTAAGCTTCTGTTCTAACCCAAGGGAACTGAACTACATTTGTTTCTCTCTCTCTTTCTCTCTGTGTGTGTTTGTGCTTTTCTTATCTCTTTAGGACCTTCTCTGGCATAATCACTGACTGTCTCAGGACCAGTCAAGTCCTCATGGAGACCAAAACCTGGTCCTAATGAGGGAGAAAGTGATTTCTGAGGAACTGGTTAAGTTGTAGCTCTCAGATTTGAACTATGGTGATAGTTAAGGTTAGTGATAGCACTTTAGGCCGAGTCCTTAAAAAGATAGCGACACAAACCTGTGTGTGTGTGTGTGTGTGTGTGTGTGTGTGTGTGGCAAAGTGATGAGTTGCTCTCTGCAGTGAGTCTTTTACTGCTCATGTTGCAATTCAGCAGGAATTCAGCTGCTCTTCTCCCTCTCATTCATACAATGTGGGACAATATTAAGTATTTTTGTGCAGCTAATTCATTTTAAAACAACACTAAATACGTATCGGGAGCTCGGCTCATATAGTCTTAATCAATCATCTGGGGAAAATGGATATCTTTTCCTTTTCTTTTCTTTCAAGCACAAATTGAGCACAGGTTGTTGGTTTGAATGATAAAGATGAAGTGAATTAATGTCAGTCTAATCTCATCTCATCTCAGCTTCTTACATTTTTCCACAAACAAACCGAGGTCAAGGACCTTCTGGGCTTCATTAGCCGACATATTCCACATTTCCTCTGTAAGGCAAACCTTCCAACTCTCAGCTGCGGCCTCATCGATCTAATACTGTACAATGGTGGGATTTTCGAGCCGCTATCAAGGCAGATCCTGGAGTAAAAAAAAAAAAAAAGATCTCCAAGATAAACTGAGAATCATTTGAGCAGCCCAGGAAAAAGAAAAAGATCTTATGTCCAAAGATGAACGAGTCTTAATCTATATCAATTTCACCGCGGGGTTACTTCTTAATCATCGCCGGTTTGATCTCATCAGGAAACATCTCCGTGAATTGTACATTTTACTTTATCCAACCTGTAACTGAGCCTTAAGCTGCACTGAAGCGTTCCGTAGTGAGATTCTGATGACTTTTCAAAATGTTGAGTATTAGCCATGACAGAATAGTCCCCCCCCCCCCCCCCCCCCATGCCCCCATCTTGCAGCCCCCATCTTGCAGAATTCATGTGTCCACTCACTTTATTGGATCTGCTCCAGTGTGATGGATCCTTCCTGGGATCGGGTTACAACATCTAATGAAAATCCAATTTTTGCATAATCCAGCTAACAGTCAGACAGCAGCAAACACATGGACTCATTATAACTGTGAACTTCTCAATGTTGGAGATGAGAGATTTTCACCCTGCCAGTGTAAGTTAGTGTTTATAGCAAACACATACATGTATACTATATAAGTGCAGCCGTCTGATCATGTTGCCTGTTCAGTTCTTGTTGTGTCACAACCCGGTGTGATCATCACTGCTTATATGGCAAATTTCGTTCAAGTTTAACGTTATTAGTTTATGCAACTTCCGTCTTATGATTTTTCTGGGAGCCAATGGACTGCTTTCTGTCACATTTACAGAAAAGTGTATTAATATGCATTGTTCATCTCCAATAAACTAATAAATATTATATTTTTGACATTGTGTTCCTGGAATGCACAAGTATTTGTGAAATCAGTGCACAACCGAAAGAAAAAAAAAGATGCTAAATGAATAAAGAAAACCATTTATAATGATCTTTGCGAGCGTAAACTAATTTAAATCAATACTATAATGAATAGATCCACCAAAAGCCCCATCACTCACGCTGTATTATAGCCAGTAATTAAATTGCTAATGATTGTTCCACAGCATCTGTGTGCATTTCAACCATGTGTCAACTATCTCTCTTTTAGGACAATCCATGCGCTTGCTGTTGCGCAGGGTTTCAGCAGAGGAGGGTGTGATTCACATCATCTGGAGATTAGTTTCATCGAGTTTGCCTCATGTTCTGACACATCCCCGGACCGTCATAATTTCATTCATCCTTAATACCATACAAGAGAAGTTTCATCAAAATGGAAATGTGCCCAATTCATCAAAGTGGTATCTCTCTCTCTAAAAAACTTTTTTGGTTTTTTACAACTAACTTGTCTTCAAAATCATGCTGTTGTTATTCATTTCAACATATGCTAATGGTCGCAGGGTTCTCAGATCTTTATTTCAAAGTGATTGATGTGGTCCATCACTTCTCCTTGACAAAAATGTTACAGTTCCAAAAACATTCCTTACTTAGATTGATATCTCCACTACAAAAGGCAAAGCCTCTCTTTTAATGTCAGTCATAAGGTAGTCATATGAATTATCATGGAAAAGAACAGAATTCCTCTGTAGGTCTGTTGCTGCTGCTGTGTTTTCACTCTCCACAAATATGCTCCAATGGCCACATTCAACAATATGCAGATGACACTTTGATCTATTCGTCCAAGTCTGGCATTTCACAAATGTACAAATGTGACAACAGTAGTTCCTTCTAAACACAAAAGTTACAGATAGTTTCCCTCAGAAGACTGTGAGGAGAAAAACAAAACCAACAGCGTGATGTTTAAGGCAAATATATGGTAAAACCATTTCCTAAACAGCTAAACAGATCACTCCTACATTTTCTTTATCAAAGTATGAGCAGCTAAAGAATGAGAAAACCTTATTTAATAGATTTAATAGTTGAAGGGCGGAATTGTTAATTCACGGGAACAAAAAGCCAATTGGATATGATTTATTTATTCACTTGACTAATTTGTGGATGTAAATTATTCACTACGAAAGAGAAATTTTCAAACTGGAATGATTAAAAATGTTCACCTTTCTTTTTTTACCTGCTTGGCTCCGTTGTAATACAAGTGTTCCTGTCCTGGTCTTCTTGTGCCCTCTTAATCCTTCATGGTCTAACCCATTTTTGGCTTTTACTTAAACATATATTTGGTTTTTCCTGCTGTCTTTGAGACATAAAGCTGGTAAAACCTCAGTCTTGTAAAGCACAATCAAGTAATACTTTCTTCTGTGTTAGGAAATCAGAACATGTAGGCTGCTTTAATTTCAATCGTGATGTAAAAGGTATTTTGGTTATTGTTTAGGTTTTTGGAACCTGCCATCCACTTAGCTAACTGACGCTATAGGTGCATTTAATGGAGATGTTGATTTTTGTTATATTGGATACATGTACTGCATAAGAAAGTGGTTAGTAGACAGATTTGTGTACTTAATTTCATGGAATTGTCAGAAAATTAATTTTTTTATTTTTGGAAACATTGGAGAATTATCTTTTGCACAAGCCAAGCTAACTGGCTAACGTACAAGTGATATGACCATTAGTGTGTTGCTGTGTTCCATCACACTTATACATATATACACAACTGTATTATATCAACAATAATACAGTTGTTATACAGTTGTGCTTAACAAGTCGTGGTAAAGGACTTGGAGTAAGTTTTATGATCCTAATTACAGCCTTGTAGCTCCAGGAGGGTAACGCTCCCAAATGTATAGGGACGCAACAGCAGATGTGTGGTGTTTCTGTGTCATATCTCATGTCTCCGGCTGTGATCTGTCTGATAGATCTGATTTATATGTAGCGGGGGGGGGAGAAGACGTCTCCCCTCTGACATTCAAACCCACATCACTCCTACAAGACACGCACATACCACTACGAACACGCTCCGCCGTCTGTTCCGAATTCCCGAATCTGACATTTGATTTTTTTTTGGTTGCTGTTTCACATTTTCTGAGCTCTGCCGAGATAATTCTCACACCCTTTACCTTTCCGCCTCCCGTCAACCCCAGTGGGGACACCACGAGGTGACGGCATCCATCACACATCAACAATCAGATATCATTCGCTGACTTGTGACTCAGGGAGTCTTCAATAATAATGAAAAAAGTCTTGTCCATTTCTAGGAATTGGATTTGAAGTTATATGTAACTTCACACACACATACACACACACACACTCCTGTCCTGGCCACACAAAGCTGTCAATTGTGTCATTGCTTGACCTCCATGTGGACCAAACCCAAATGGACAAAAGCAGATGGAGCAGACGTTCCCTCGCTCAGGTTCCACTGGTTCCACACTGGATGGCGTGCGACAGCAGCAGCACTCATCTGTTGTTCACACCGGGTGGCCTGTCTCCTGCTCACCTGCTGAGGACCTACTAAGGAGCTTCTGCCATGTCTTTCCCAGAGTTTGCCTTTGAATATCATGAAGTGTACTGAATCAGGGAACTGAAACATTTGGAGTGCTTTTAGTTCTTTTCCCAGGCAGAGCCACAGGCGACTCATGTCTCTTCAGTTAACGTGTGCCTAAAAGAAAAATGAGATGATCCACAGCCGTAATCCCTGGCACAAGTGAAACCAGCCATGGAAGTGAAACCTTACTATGCAAAGTGAGGCCATACCTACATGGAAACAGAACTTTTCTCCTCCTTTTTTTCCATCTTTCACTTTTTCATTCTTAGAAAGTGTTCTTTAATCCTTTAACACCTCAGCCTCAAAATGTCCGTCTGGACATTTCCACTTATTTTACCCATAAAAGGGTCAGGAAATGTCCTGTAAGTTAAAGGTGACATAGACCGGAAGCTCCAATTAACGCTGCGTTTGTGTGTGTATCTGCGTCATTACCTCGTTTATGAAACCCTAAAGTTTCAGAACAAACAGTTCAGCCACTGCTGACAAAATAGTGTTGTATTGTTTTCCTGGGCTCTGCGAAGCGGATCGGCACTTCCCTATGCTGATGATGTCATCAGAAATCCTCACCACTCCTCTCACCACCGTAGCGCCTCCTGGTGCGGGCACTAGTCCGGGCACATCCGGTTGCGTACATTCAACCGCAGAAGAAGAAGAACTACTCTCGTTGTAGCTGCTGAGATGCAGAGCATCCACCGTGCCAGAGGGGGAGCTGTGTATCTGAGAGCTGGCCTACCATTTACGTCACTTCCAGGTACCTGGCCAATCACAGGACAGTGGGAAAGCTCTCGTTGGCTGGCCAATCACAGCACAGTCCACATTCTGGGGGTGTGGTTTTGGTCTGAAACAGCGTGGCTGACGAGAGCGTCAGTGAGGAGATATTTTGATCGGCTCGTTTGCAGCGATTAGGAGGTTTTTAACCATGAAAACAAGTTAATATATGTAAGTAGACCTCCATAACTAACATATACCAGCATTCGATATCACCTTTAAGCGCTTTTTCACATTTTTCCTGAATAACTTTTCGATATCTGGCTGTTTATTTACAATTTACTGCAAAAATTGTGTATTAACAATGGTGCACGATGTTGGGTTGCACAGAAGTATACCAGGGCCTTTAGAGATCACTTATTCTTACACTGGACCTTTACTGAAGTTAATATAAATATCATGCAGTCACAAACTACACCTTCACCACGTCACAAAGTCCTACTTTTTCAGTGTTGTTGACGAGAAGGAACACCGTAACAACTGGACTGTCTGAGTACCTCAAATAAAGAGGGCTGCATTCTCTGAGAGTATGGTCATGTTTTGTATGTCTGACGCGCGCCGTCTGCTCGAGACAACGGCCTCTGACGGGCAGCATGTGGACGAGAAAGACAAATCCCCACCTTCAGTCGAAAAGCAGACAAACAACTGGACACAAGTGGAAAAAAAGCCTATGGAACGACGAGCAGCAAACACAAACATCCTGAAGTGAAGGGAAAGGACGCAGAGCAGTGACACATGAAGGCTTAATTGGTCCTTTCAGAGAACGAGACAAACAGTTCCTACAGCTGACGTCTCAGTAATATACAATTAGGATGCGTACAATCGACAGACTGACATATACAGACTCACAAAGGCGCACACACATACGATCCCTCTGTACATCTGCTATACCGGCCACAAATAAGACATTTCAAAGATGTGAATTATGGGCATTATTCACAGTAAATACGATTTAGTCACAGTAAAAAAATCAATCATTTCAGGTGGACCAGAATGTTACAGCCTGAGGACTTTATTTTCAGTCAGTGATTACTCTTTTTGCAGTGGGATCGGGGGATTTTTAACAGTAAGTGGGACATGGTTTCGGGGAAAGAGATGTTGCTGTTAAATATTAAAAATTACAATTTTACATTTTAAACGCTGCGAGCAACACAAACAAAAAATTATCCGCCTGCAATAGACTGGATAAACTGACTCAAATGGAACCAAAACTAATTAATTAGTTAAATTCTGTAAGGGTTTGACCTGATTTATTTAAAAAAAAATATAAACTTTGGAAGACAAACAAATTCAGGTTCTACCACATGCATAAATAATGTGTTAGTTTATTTGTGTGAGTGCAATCAAGTTGTGTATGATTCAAAGTGTTTTTTGGGTGTTTCCATGTCGCACATGTGCAGGTGTAGAGATCAGAGTCTATCACACCTGCATCTCTACAAGCTGCCGCGAAGCCACGCGCTCAGTCAGCAGCGCACACACACGCAACACTGATAAATTTCTTTCTTTTTTTGCGATCAGAAAAGTCGGCAAAGCAGGATCGGATGCAAACTGTCAAGAGGAGAACAGAGAAGAGAGGAGATGAAGGGAGAGAGAAGCCCCTGCGCTTGGAATTCCCAGGTGCATAAAAAAAACGTGGAAATGGAAAAGAAGATTAAAAAGAGGATTTCACATTTTTACTGTCCTGTTTTCTACTTTTCTACTTTAGGGAAACATCATCACACAGCTATTTAAAAGCACTTTTTTTTTTTTACAGAGATTAACAAGAAAGAGCACATTGTTTTTTTTATAATCTCGTACTAAATCGAGCACAATGCTGTCGGCGGCCTCTGGAGAATAAAAAAAAGATCTGCTTTTTTGTTCTGTTTCTTTTTGATGTGTTGTATTTTAGACCTTCCTCACTGCAGGGAGTTGCCTCACTAAAAATGAATAATTATCGCGTGTCGTTCCCTACCTGTTCCTCTCATCCTACGCTCGCGTCACAGCCTGTTAACCGTCAGAGGCCTGGAAAGACTCAGCCGAGGTAGAAATAAATATCCCTCACCTCCCGTCCCTCCTTGAGGTTTCTCCTCAAAATTCACAGGAGAATGACAATCCCTGAGAATGTTCGTAACAGGGGGCTAAATATAACTGTGGTTAATCTTATAACAAGAGAGGAAGATGGCGGCGGGTGAAGCAGCTGGTGATGGGAGAGGGAATCGAGAAATGAGGCGGGATTCTTTTTTTAGGGAGGAGAATTTGGGAAGGAATTTTCTTTTCGAGGACGCTTGTCGTGAAAATGCTTCGTTATAGGGAGCAGACTTGGAAAGTTCACGTTGTAGTGGCTCACATCCACGGCAGGGAAAGGATTTGGGGCGTGGAACGGAAGGGTCACAGGTTTGAATCCCAGGCGTGTCCCTGAGCAAGGCACACAATTGGTCCCCAGACTTTATATAGTATTTTCGCCGCCTCTGTTTAAGTGTCATGTCTTTTTAAAAAATATTAAGACTTAAAATTCAGATTTTGAAATAAAGCATTCATAAATGACGGTAATGTTAAATCTATTTATGCTATTTTATTAAAAGAGGGTAATTCTCTTGTGTTTTAAGAGTCCTCTCAGTTTCTTCATCTTACTTCCAAGCAGCATTTTTTATAGTTTATTGTATGACTTGTTTATTTGTGTTGTTAGTGCTTTCTACAGTATTTTATTGTTTTATTGTTTGTTCTTATGTCTATTAAGTGTTATGTTTGTATATTTTATTTATTTCATTTATTTCTCTCTTTGTTTCAGCTGTTGTCGTGAATAAAGTTGGATTGGATTGGATTGGACAACAAAGGGCAGGTTATGGGCTCACCTTATAGCCTTTTACGATGATGTTTTACGATGATTTAGGGTGCGTCCACACCAAAGCTGTTTGCACCAGAGTTAGTCTCCTCGAATAGTCCGCTTCGTTTGGGCAGGTGTGACAGCTCAGCCCAATTCCATCCAAATAAGATGCCAGTGTGAATCTGAAAAAGCAGAGGTAAACAAAGGAAAAGTTGATATTTGGTCCGAGGACTATATAACGCGGTGGAGGAAGAACAAGCTGGCTGAAGGGGATGGGTTCCTGGCCGGGGGGTTTCTTCTAACTCCGGGAAATACCACCTGTGAGACACAGTGTAAAATCTAACCAAGCAAGTTTCATTTCAATGAAATTTCTGTGTCCAGAATTGGAGCTGGTTCAGCCGAAAAGGAGCCCGGTAGCTGCAGGCTCTGTCTCCTGCTCTACACTCTGAAACTCACAGGAACCACGAGCAAGGTCGCGTCTGAGTGAAAAGTGCTCCCTTGGGTTAGCTCGATCTTGTCATGGACCCGTGACTGTATCATGAATCAGGTCTTCCTGGCAAAATCTGTAGGGGTTTTTTTTTTTTTGGCCACAATGAACAGAGCAGAAGGAAGTGAGAACTACAAAAACCCTGTCCATTATCTCAGACACTTCACAGACACTGGTGTTAGTGGCACAGGGTGGAACAGAGCAGGAAAGATGGATAGATATTGTGAAACTGTGGCTGCTAGTGGCTTATAAATATGACATTTAAAAAATGTCAGAAAGGAAAAAAGGACCTGAAAATCGCTCAATTTTTTCCTTGTTACTTGATATGGAGACTGAAAACACTGGATCTTCCTGTTTTAATTGTTTAATTTTGGCAATATATCACACACATGATTGTTAGTGAGGTAATATCTTAGCATGAGATTTGGATATTGTTACAGCCCTTATCAGGATAATAAATCACTATGAGAAAAAAAAAAAGGCTTTCTATTCTGGATTTTTACAGAGAGTCGATGTACCGAAGCTGATATCGAATATATATGGTCTGGGGTTTTTTTTCCAGTTCCTGGCAGTACTCATTAGACTTACCGGGGCACCCTGATAATAAGGAGTTGAAGATGGTGTAGCTTCCTGCTGGCTGGAAGTAATCAGTGAGAACTATATGGTTGAGTGTGATACTGTCAGGATACAAAAATAGCACCTATCCACCTCCTCTTCACCTGTCAGCGAGTGACACAGTCCCTTAAAGCTGCTGGATCACAGTGGGCTTCAGTCGGCTCACAAAGGCACAGCTGCAAGTCCCTGCTGCTTCTCATCAAGGAAACCAGCTGCTGACACCCGACCAATAATCTGCATGTACATAAATATGACCGTATTACCACCGTAGCCCCCCCCATTGCTACCCTAGATCTGTGATTAAATTGCACATGCAGATATAGATCACTGTCATCCATCTTAGTGAAACGCTGTCAGCGGAAGCACTGGCCTCATTGTGCACTGTCCATCACGGTGGAACCCCTCTGATCCAATTAGCTCCAATAGCAACACAAACTCAAGTCCACGATAAGAATGAGAAGACCCAGCCGTGCCTGCAGCCGCAGAAACCCGACACATTCAACCATTTCCGCCGTAGCTACTTAGTAAGGAACAAGTACAACTGCTCACTGCACACAAGATTTAAACTCCGGAATAATTACCCGAGCCAAAGGGCGGTACTATCTCCGTGCACGGTTGAGTGCTCAGGCGAAAGCTATTAAGTTTTTCGTTCTTCTTTTCCGCAGCATTTCAATTAAAAGCTGTGTGGAATGGCCGCCCTATCTTTAAGTGATAGACCCCCAGAAATCCCTTCTCGGGGGGGGGGAGGGCCTATTGTAACATGCTCATCAACACTCCAATTAGAGTTTTCCTATTATCTGCTATCATAAAAATAGGGTTGCACTACAAAAGCGCCGTATCCTCCTCCCCTGAAATATCTCTTCAGCTTTTTACCCCATAATTCCATTACAGGGAGATAGTCATTCATCAATTAGAATGGTAATTCTCATTAATGATGCCTGGTCTCCCTGAATATTGAATAAATTGTCCATTCGCTTCGGCTCAGTAATATCTTATGAATATACAATGAAGTATGAATGCAAAGACACGGAAAGCAGCTTGAAAATGCAGACAAATATACAGTTGGACAGAAATATTCGGAGCTATGACAGTAGCCTGAGTAGCTTGGCATCCTGAATCATTGACATTAATGTAAAAAGAAACTAGATAAAGCAGTCAGACAACACAAACCTCTACATTGTCAATATAATCCCCATCTTGTAATGACTGTTTTTTGTTTGTTTGTTCACTTTGTGTCTTTGGATCACCACCAACGTCCAATAATTTCTTTCTTCCGTGCTTTATTTTCTGCGTTATGCTGCTCACAAACAATCATGGCTGAAAACATAAACTCCTTGAACTCTGTGCTTATTTATTCACCCCGTGCTGACAAGAAGAGCAAAGTCCAATGTGAAAATTCTACCAATGGTAGCCTCAAACTTTGTTTTTTTGTAGTTTTATATTTGCCAAAGACAATGTTCCACACTGTGCACAATAAAATGTAACCTTAACCTTACATAATAGAAGCATATACTATCAGGAGTAAAATGTCAGTGCTTAATGTTGGTTAAAACATACGGAAAGTTGCTTTAAAGCAACACGATGTAACTTCTCTTGGACGTCGTGTCCCTGTAGAACTGACCTCTGTTCAGCATTTCTGTCAAATGTGCTGGGTCTGTTTCTAACGCAGTTTAAATTGCTGACTTTCATCAAGTTGCACACTTCTCACAGTGTTCCCACTCACCCACTCACCCACTCACCAAACTGACATAGTCCAAGGACAAAGTTACAGAAGATTTTATTAGGAATGGTACCTAAGCAACCCATTCTTCCCTCGGGTTACCAGAGTAAAATGGTACGCTTAGAACTCTACTCTCTACGGTCAGCTGATTGTGCGACAGAAAAACGTCACATGATCATTTTCCTCGATTTTAATGATTTCTTTGTTGTATGGAGCAAATAAACCAGAACAAATTCCCATTTAAGAAGCTGAAAAATCATTGAAAAAACACTCAAAATAGACAATTAATTTAGAAATCGATTAATAATCGATACAACAGGCAAACGCCTGCGGTCTATTCTCATACAAAGCTTGACGAGCTGCTGGGGGTCCGCCTTGTGTTGCGTTCAAAGTCAAACTGTGCCCTGATGAACACATATTACACACGGGAGCTTTAAGGTAAGTTGAGGAACTTTAAAGTAAGATTTGCTCTAGATTCCTTATTTGAAAGCGGAGGGAAAAAACTCAGCTTCCCATGGAAATAGATTTGTTCTGAGGCCCAGAGGAAGAACTTTGAGAGTCTTCCTGAATGCAGCTGTGACTTCTTTTTTTTTTTTTTGTATTTACCGAGTCTACATCATTTAAAAAGTGAAGGGTACATGGAGATCTGAAATGGCACCGGGAGAATGTGCTCTAACAAAACAGTCTCCATGGTTTGTTGGAGGTAAGTGAATACAGAACAACACATCACAGGGAAAGAAGCCAAGATTCAGCCTCAGTCATGTAACTGGTGATTTCTTTGAATACAGAGAAATAGTTTGGGATGGGTGAAAGACATCTGCCGCCTCACGCGCTGAACACGATGCGAGATTCAGGGATATATGTTATCAGTTGTGACACATGCTGCTTATTTGTTTGCCTCCAGTAATGTGCTGCACAACGCTCCATTCATCAGCCCTGGTTTTCCCAGTGGCAAGCAGGTTTGTCTGCATGTGTGACTTTTGTGTGTGTGTTTATACGAGTGTCCTGCTGTGGCACCAGCCTGGGTGTTTATTGGTCCCTCAGTGCAAAGGTTCCCAGCCTCATTTGAAGCAGTTTGACTGTGCTGTGTTTACCGCAGCCTGTAATTTCCCTCAACCAGACTCGGATCCTGTCGACGGGAGCAAAGTTATTCTGCTCACACAAAACCAAACGCAAATGGTCGCCTTGTCATTTTTAAACTCACTCGGCTGGCCTGGTTTTCACTTTGACATGGTTGTGTTGTCATGATTTTACACACTGGTGATATATAGTTCCTCTTTTACTGCTGATGTAAGTGCACTGGAGTTTTATATTCATTGGACGGGGAACAGAGTTTTTAATTTTGAAATTTCTCTTGATGTCTTAACGCTCCAGTGTGTGATCCATCCCCCCCCCCACCCCCCAGGGGAATTCTGAGTAATTACCAAAACACTGCTGATGCCTCGACATGCCTCGGTGATCTTGCACGACCCCCCACTCATTTACTACTCACTTACAATAAGCATTTATCTCAGTTCAAGTCATTGACCCTTGCCCACAGAGTGACTCCGGAGTAATTCTCCCTCTCGACCACGGAGTTCTTCCAGCCGTCTTTGCTCTGCCCTTCCTGCACACAAGGCAAATCTCGGTCCAGACTGTTTTTATTTGTGGTTCCCCCCTGATGGCGGAACAAGCTCTATAATGCTATCAGATCAGCAACGTCTGCCTTTGTCTTCAGGAAACCTCAAGAAACCCTTCAAGACCCAACTCTTTCAAGAACACCTTCAAACTAACCCTCACTTGCCTTGAGCACTGTCTACTCTTTTATGTAATGAACTTTATTGTTAATTATTCACAGGAGGACCAAGACTTCCATTAAGGTCAGTACATAGGCAAAAATCCACTATTCATGTCTGTATTTGTGCGCGAGGCTACAATGTAAAACGCAGCAGCAAATTCAAAGCAGACGCACTCTGTATGAAAAACAGACGTGCGTACAATATGCAGCAGTTCAGTGGTGCAACTGTTATGCATTGCACATGCATCCTGTGTGGCCCTCGCACAACTCATTGACTTCAAATTGAATCCAAATTAAACCATTTGAAATGAAAATTGAAACCAAGTGTTTTTAAAAAAAGAAATAATAAAAGCCTATTTTCTCAAAGTGTGAGCAAAATTCAATTTTACTCTTGTCACTTAATGCACCGCCATGTGATCAAATGATAAATGTTGCATTAAGAGAAGTGCTTGCACAGTCCATGACCCCTCCTGACACATCCCCAGTCAAACCACACATCTATCCATCACCTTCACGGAACGACTCGACTACCCACCTCGCAGAGAGACACACCTCCTCCTCCTCCTCCACCTCTTTCTATCTCATTCTGCTTTAGATGGAGGCAGGAGAGCGTGGACAACCGAGAGTGGGGGGCCGTTTGGGGTAGAGGATGCGCTAACAGAAAGAGAGTACATTCTCCTACACATCCATCCCCCCGCGCTGTCAAGGAAAATCATAGTGGAACACTGACGATGGGAAGCTCGGTCCCTCCCCTCCCCAACACCTGCTGCTCCTCCATCTGCTGCGTCCACACAGCCTCATGCTTCTCCTCTTTATCCTCATCTCCACATCCATCCACTTATCCTTTCATTCATCAATCCTCGTAAAAAAAGGGTAGTAAGGTCTCTGCTGGAGCAGGTCCAGTACCTGTCTGCTCATACTCGAGGACAGTGTTGTGGTGTCTTAGTCCAAGATTTGGACACGAGGCACACTCAAATCCTGATTTTCCCACTTGGACTCGAGCATCGACTGCATCATGAGTCAAACAGATGAAGATGATATTACTTTTTGTGTTAGCTTTTGTAAAAGGCCATGTTAGTGTAGCATGTTGTCTTTGAATAAGCCTTTCATATACACTATATGGACAAAAGTATTGAATTTGGGTGTTTCAATCAGGCTTTGGTCTACAGGCCCCTTATCTCCAATGAAGGACAATCTTACCACTTCGGCATACCAAGACATTTTGGACAATGGTATGCTTCCAACAGTTTGTAGCAACAGTTTGAGACATGACTGCGCCCCAGTGCACAAAGCAAGGACTACAAAGACATGGATTGATGAGTCTGGTGTAGGAGAACTTGACTGGCCTGCACTGGCAGTGATCTCAACCCCATCAAGCACCTTTGGGATCTTCTTGATCCCAAAGGCCTTCTTGACCAACATCAATTTCTTGAAGAAAGTCTTCCAAGAAGTATGGAAGTTGCAAAGGTGGACCATATAGTGAACTATATATAATTCATATAGTGTATACTTTAGGCTGCCATCTTGTGTTGCTATGCTTCTACAAGACCTGAATGGGTAAACCAGCAACTTTCTGGTGTGCGTAGAACATTGTAATTCCCTGATAAGTTTGGGAAAGGAAGGGGTGAGTGGAGGAGTCCTCCATTTGTCACCATTAGATGTCACTAACTCTTACACACAGGCCATTTAGGATGTTTGATACTATGTCAACTCTAAGTGAAGTCCTGCAGAACATCTTAGAACTCAACACAGACTCAACTCCAATTCCCTTTTTTCATACCTACCCTTTGCCCCTTGGGAGCTTTTGAAATCCAGCCAAGAACTGGGACGTCCTTCACAAACGTTCATCATCATCATCACAGACGTGACATGTTTTTGTCATAAATCCAACGCGCCATCATCAAAAAAGGAGAAGCTGTTTCTGTATCGCCATCGTGGACTATAAGAATTATCAAGCACTTGTCTGCAGCAAAGCATGAGCATGATTTGGCCCTAAAAAAACAAACTCCTTCCATCTGAGCCAAAAAAGAATGAGATTTGATAAGCATCAGCAGTTTGTGCGTCAGCAGGGAAGCGGTAGTCGATTGCATGACTAGGTCATATACTCCACGTAAGAGGATCCAGCTGGTGCTTCTCTCCAAGAAGCATTTCTACTCCTGCCTAGATAGGATGATAGTTCTTTGAGGCTCTCTCCCTCTACATTTGGCTTTATGCTGAGTGGTAAGCAGAGAGCATGTAGGTACCATTTTTCACGTCTTTTGGTCTCCAGAGGCGACTACGTCATCTGGGTGGTAACAACAGAAGGAAGGAAGGAAGGAAGGAAGGAAGGAAGGAAGGCTCCCTACAATTCAGAAAAAATGTAGCGATGATATGATTTTTTTTATACAGAAGGAAGGAAATAACAGCAATATTGTGTCACTTACTGATAGAAAGAGGGAAAGAATAAACAGAGTAGTCGCAAAAACTGCAAAGAAACAAAAAACATCATGTTATGTGTTCGCCGGTGGCATCTTCTCTAAAAACAGACTTACACTTGCTCAGGTGCAGTCGGTGCTTCTTTTCATCACAAGCCCAAATAAGCAGCTGTGCACTGAACAATGTACGATCACAGTCTAATGGGTCCGATGAGAATCTTGAAGTTTCTAACATTGTCTCTGCAGAGGCAGTGAGAGGCTGCACGGCTCTGGTTATAGTCCATTAAGTCCAGAATATTAATACAGTCATTGTGCTTGTTTTTGTGTTCATGTCTGGCTCTGACTCTTCCCCAGTATTGTGTCTCCGGAGTTGAACTCATAACATCGGATTTAATGAATAGTGTGGGAAGAATCATTGTTTTCCGAGCAAGGCAAACAGCACTAACGCACAGGCCTACAGGGCTCCCCATTTATCCTCCGAGCAAGCTTTAATTCTCTCATAAATAATTAGCATTAAAACAACACCCTTTTCAAAAAAGCATCTCGGATTTTATGATCGAAAAACTCCCTAATTCATTATTTAAAAACTCCCACCAAACCACGATTAAACATTTATATCAACCCAGTGAAGAAAAACAGCGTTGTTAATTCTGCAAGTCACACACAACCGTCTCAGCCCTAATACAACATCATGTTGTGCAACCAAGTTTAATCAGTGCACTACAGTTAACAACTTGTACATTTAGACATCATTTTTTCTCACCAGCAAAAGGAAAGTAATAAAGCAGCGGTGAGAATTTATCATAAGTACGAGTGTCACTTTGCCTGGAAGTCTGGTTTGTTGGTATAAGGTCCGCCTGAGGTCACCTCTCCTGGCTGCGTCCGTCTTAACTTCTGCTTTGAGAAACTGCGAAGCGGATACTCTTTCACTTTGGCGAGTCCCAACGGTTCAAGGGTAAGTACTTTGGGTTATGTGTTGCACTCTCACACACACACACACACACGAAATGAACGGACACCTACGGGCTCCAGAGAAATAGTGACAGGTGGAAATGGCCTCAGTGTGACCTGGGAGCACTGTCGCCATGCAAACGGCATCTGACAGCCTCACACCTGGAGCTGCACACACAGATTTGTGTGTACCCTGGTGACTTAGTCTAGAATTACTGTCTATAGCTCTACTTTCTTTGTGCAGACCATTCTCCATTCACCCATCCATGTGGGGATTCATTGTTTAGATACAGCTGCTCTTGATACATGTATGTCATGACGATGTAAATGTCACACGTCCAACACTATAAGCCTTTTTTTTTTAAGTCGTGGTAAGGTACAAACCTGAGTCGCATCAGTGTCTATATGTTAATCTATTAAAGCTGTAGTGTGTAACTTTTAAATCTATACGAAGATCCATTATATTCAAACCATTGACAAATGAGTTCACATGAAAAACATGATGGCAGTGAACTTTAGGTTAGGGAATTGTCCCCGGGTTCTCTGAAACATGAATAAGGTGAAACAAACGTTGAAAGCAGCGGCGGTTGCAGGTCTTTGAAAGTTATTTAGACATACATTCTTACATAAATTCTGCGAACAAACATCTAAAACAAGGAAACACCATAATTATGTCAAAATGAAAAGCTATAATAGTGCTTTTATTTACAGTGTATATGTACAAATGTAAATGGTCGATATTGCCGAGCAAAGAATAACCAGCTGAACGTCGCAAAATCCACACAGGACTGAGGCAGAAAAGGCTCCGCTGTTTCCGCAACGCTGTCAATCAAAAAGTGGATCCGCCTTTTAGACAGTGGCTCCAATCGTCATGCAGAAACCCAGCGTACGCGCCCGCCCACTGCTCCATTGACTCTCAGAGAAGCTGAGCTTCCATGGAAGTGACCTTTTTGTCACATTTGTCCAATCACCGCCGAGCTCACCGCAGTGAAAAAAAAACTATTCTTTGCCGTCCCATAAAGAACAGTTGAAGTTGAGCTTCAAGTGGTTTTAATGCGGAGGCAGCTACGGGAATACAAAAACCACGTAAGACGATCCGTCACCCGTGATAAACAGCTGATTCTAAACGCTTTCTAGCACAAGTTTAGTACTGAACTCTGAGTACAACACAGTAAAAATAAACTATAAACTACTACAATAGTTTCAGTCCTGTGGGCTAACAGATATCATGTGACTGACAGCTGGATCAGGAGGGGGTTGGGCTATGTAAATGTGATGATACTGTCACTTGGCTCCCAGAGGGTGTAAATCTTTGAGGCCTGTTTGAGGAGTGCCTACATTTAAATGGCCACGTCTTCTTCAAATACTTTCAGTTTCCATGTGTTAGACATTGTCGGAAAGCCTAGAAGTCACACTTTCAAAATCTGTACATAACTCAAAATGCCCCTCAGGAGACTTGTTCCTGGTTTTCCCCCTGCTATCTTAGAGCAAAAACCACTGGTTAAAAGAGAACTTTAGGTTAAGGAATGAATCCCGGTTCGCTGAAAAATCTGTGAATTGGAATATGGACCTAGAGTGGTCCTTTCAGAAAGCTCTGCATGCTCACCTGAGGTGCGGGGTAAGTTTAAAGAAGCAGCAACAATAGCAGTGGCAGCAGTTACACTGAATTCTGAAGGGTTATACAAAACAGGGCAAGGCGCATTTAAATCCAACCCTCTCCAACTCTATCTGGAGTAAAAACAAGGGATGATTTATTTTTTACGCTTTACAAATCTGTGCGCAATAAAATAAGCACTTTAGCACAAGCACTTTAGCACCAGTCACTTTCAAATGTTGAACCCCGAAGCACTTTAAATATTAAGGTCTTTATTTCCTGGTTTGCCTCGCTGCAACACACACTTTACACTCTTATTTGTCCCTTCATAAACTGGAATACAGAGTGTGCTGTTGTTGCTGATTTCTTATGTAGAATATACATTTAGAAATGTCGTTTCATACCATCAACCTGCTACAATCTGACACGTTTACCCACTGATGTTCATTCGTGTCCTATGTCCCGATTAAGTAAATAAAGACACATGCAGTCAATTTCAAAACACACACACACAAGCACGCCATATGATGCTATTGACTATTAAAGTTGTTTCTGAAACACATTTTTATCACATTTGTTGAATTCTCTTCACATATGAAGGAGTATCAGGGCCAGCCATAAAAAAAAAAATAAATAAATCTGGCACAAGGGGAAAAAAAAAAAAACGGCACATGAAAAAAAATAAAAAGTCAGGCAAAAAAAAAACGCACATGAAAAAAAAGTCAGGCAAAAAAAAACGCACATGAAAAAAAAAAGTCAGGCAAAAAAAAGACGCACAAGAAAAAAAAAAGTCAGGCAAAAAAAAACGCACATGAAAAAAAAAAAGTCAGGCATAAAAAAAAAAAATCCGGCACAAGAAAAAAAAAAAAGTCAGGCAAAAGAAAAAGAAAAAAAAACGCCACATGATAAAAAAAAGGCAAGCCAAAAAAAATAAAAAATAAAAAATGGCACTTGAAAAAAAAAAGTCAAGCAAAATAAAATCCGGCACAAGAAAAAAAAAAAGGCAAAAAGGCAAAAAAAACTGCAGAGGCTTGACTACGTACCACAAGAAAGCGACAAGCGACTGACAGCTCCCTGACAGCAGCCGGCCGGATGTACAGCCACCTCCTCCAAGTTTGTATGGTTTATCCTCCTGAACAAACCAAGTTTCCGACACAGCCGATTTAGCCGATTCTGAAGTACTGCTTAATCGACCTGTAGAGGCAGCCATGGCCGTCGACTATAGTACTTTGCACTTTGCACAATTAATTTATTTTTATGCCTGACTTTCTTTTTTTTTTTCCTTACATTTTTTTTTCTTGTGCCGGATTTTTTTTTTCCCCTTGTCCTTTTTTTTGGCTGTTTTTTTTTTTTTTTGGCTGGCCCTAATACTCCTTCGTATTTCACAAGCCGAGAGTTATCGGTAAACAAAAGCATCCAAAACAAAAGCTGCATGGTGTTTGTGGCTTATTAAGTTATCACAATGAGCCACAGAGACATACACTGCCAAAGCAGAGATGATGGCCAGATGTTAGCGAGCGTCCACCACAGATAACTGTTCCAGGCTCCCTGACTCCACCTTTAAGTACAATGAATGCATTTCTCACAATTAGACTGAATGAGATTTTAAGATAATTGATCGTGCTTCATGAGAAATGAACCCTTAGAACACAGAGCATTTTGGCTGCTTTTTTTCCATCACTATGTTTAAACGTACAGTTTATACAGAGGCTATACGAATGTGCAATATAGAGTCTCTTATATCCTTTTTTTCAGCACAATCTGATGAGAAAAAAAACAGAAACACACATTTGTGACTTCTACACCATTATTGCTACTTTATATCACGACTAAAAATGCGATATAAAAACACGACACAACAAGATGTCCATATAAGGAGTTGTGTATTATTCCCACGGCAAATGACCATGCGTGCACAGATCCGGGTTAAGGGAGCACCAGAGTTTCTGCCATCCCTTCAGTGGAGGCAGCAGAAGTCGATACAGAGCAATCGATCTAAAAGTGTTGCACAGGTGTCGACCTGCTGTTGAACAGGATCATGAATCATGATAGGATTTATTATCTGGAGACTGTTTGGGTGATGATTTCTGAAAAATTAACTTTTTTGGTCCTTTTTTTTCCCCTTCTCACAGCTGTGTAAACAAACTGGCGAAGCATTATCCAAAGTGTGGCTCACTTCCGCCGATTCCTTGTCATCCCGTGGTCTAAATCTGTCACAGCGGATAAACCCACTCAACACCTCCGTATTTTTTGTCTCACACTTCGGATGGTGGAGCGCGACGAGCAGCAATCTAATGAATTTGCCAGTCATGGCTGTGGGGGTCAGAGGCAGCTGTGCCGCGGAGCAGAAGCCACGCAGAGCAAATGTTTGGTCTCTGCCTCACTCATGTGCGAGTCAACATGACCGGAGAAACCCACTGGACCTCACTCAAACAGCACTGCCCTTCTCTCTCTCTCTCTGTGTGTGTGTGTGTGTGTGTGTGTGCTTACGTTACATGGGCTACAGGGACCTTGAGATATTTAAATGCAGCAGCATCTCCAGCTATGCATGACTTTTCCCCCCAAACTAACCTCAAACACCGTCATTTGCAGCATCATGTAGCATCATGTATCTGTCTGGAAACACGGCAGATAAGGTGTTTATGAAAACGCTGTTGTGTGACCTTGCCACACTGAGCCTGTGTTGCGTTTGAGATGTGTAGTTAATAGGCACAGGTAGGCATGTGACACGGCGGCTTTGTCTTCATTAGAGCGACATCGAGCCGCGTGCACCGTCCAGCTCGATGGCTTCATTTAGGGAGGCGATCTGCCGAGAGCTGCTCTGTAATAACACGGGTCGCGACCTGTGTGGGAGTGAGCCGTCACACTGCCACTGCCCTCGTCGGTGATGAAAGACACTGTCAACAGTCCCCTTCGCTGCCGCCGCACTAATCCACGTCACTAATATACCCTTCTCCTTCCTCTTTCCTCAGTCTCGGCCTCCCTGCCGAGTTGTACTCTCGCCTCTTATCTGCTGTGCTTAATTGCTCCTTTATTCCTCAGTCCTCTCTCACACACACTGTGCCAATTTTGTTCTGTGTTCCTTCTTCAAGCTGTGGTTCCTTTTCCACTCAGGTTTTTCTGTTCAGCCTTTTTTTTTTTGTCTCATGTCACTTTCTCCATCTGCTTTGACAAGTCCATGTGGGTAACCTACAAAGCAGCGTCTCTGGCACTTATCGGTGCTTCTCATACAGAGTTGGAGTCGTGGAGCAGTGTTAGTGAGCGCTCGCGCATTTGTCGCAGCGCTCAAATGTCCGTCAGCGACGGAAACGAGACGTGAGGTAAATAAAGATAAAGTTGAGGGTGAAAAAGACAAGTCAACGAATAAAAAAACAGACGATCCTGGAGGAGGAGGAGGAGGAGGAGGAGACGCGAGGAAAGCGGCAGAAACGACAGCATTAGGAAGAAAGAGAAGAGACAACATATGGTCGAATTTCACGTAGAGATAGATACTAAGTCCAAATGTAATGTTTCACTGTCGTAAAACTGAAAAAATAACTGTATTTGATTTGATTGAAAGCTATAAAGCATCATATTCCTTTTTTTCCTTTACTGATTCGGAGAAATGCACGAAAAACGAACCAAAATTACAGCTGAACAAGTTTATGTTAAAAAACTCAAATGAGGAGGATCATCTGAGTCACCGTTGTTTTTAGAGGAGCTCGATCCTGAACTCTTTTTATATATTCATCACCATTCATTCATTTTTGTCTTCATTTGTCCTTTATCTCTGCAACATGCTGCTGAACTGCATTGAAAAGTGTTTCCTCGTCACACTTTTTCCTGGTTAAATAATAAATCAATAAATAAAAACACATCTTACATCTTCTTCTTCTGTGCATACACATTTACAAACTGCACTGTTTGTACTCTACTTTGTCTTTATGGCTGTACATTTACGATTGCTCATTTTTAATTGCAGCTGACGGTACATGATCTTATCTTGTCATTTAGTAAAATGTAAATGTAAAATTACCTGATTCACATAGAATTAGACAAAAAGTGCATTTAAGTGCAGGCAACATTGTTTATTTGCATCCGTCTTGTGAACTACATGTGGAAAATGTAAGGAAACCAGGCCAAACTAAATGATTTCTTATGAGAATTGAATGATTGTTTCTACTTCCTGCAGAATAAAAGGATTTCACTCCAGGTGGAAGCTTTCATCGAGACTCATGGACGTACACACACAAACACATTAACACTGACATTTGGAAAGACGGGTGAGCTTAAAAGAAAACCTGCGGCTAGAGAAGGGGACAGAAGGCAAAGGAGATTGGAAGGCATCCTGTGCGGTGCCGAGATATAAACAGGTGAAGGATTTTCTGTTCCCTCTCACTCAGATTGTTTCCCCGTCTCTCGGCTTGGCCCGGTCCTTGGAGAGATGGTCTGGAACTCCAGTCCCTTACTAAGCAGCTGAGGTAGACTATCTGGCACAGACATGCAGCAGCTCAGCTACTGTCGCTCCTTCTTTGCCTTGCTGGCCGCCGCCGCCGCCGTGCGCCACTGGCCAAGCTGTTAAGATGCACCAGCCTCGTCCTCTCGTCGCTCTGTCATGGGCGCACACACGCTTGCAGCGCCTGCAGGTACAAACACTCGTGGAGAAGGACACCCTTTGTGCACAGTGTGTACAGTGGACAAAGTGTCCCCGAGGACGCTTCTGTCCCGGAGGACCGAGCGCGCTGACCTTTGCTTAGATTCGTCTTCTTTCCTCGGAGCACTTTTGTTTCTCCTCCATTTTCCATTCCATTTGGCAGGGTGAGAAAAACGCAGTTGAGGGAAATTTGTCATGAAATCCAAGAGTTGGTTTTCATAGAGCCAGTAGATTGAATCAGGGATACACAACCATGTGTGTGTGTGTGTGTGTGAGAGAGAGAAAAATTAGATTTCCAGGCAAACACCTGCTGCAAACTTCCACTGCAGATATCAGACAATATATTCTCTTTTTCCTCAATGAACGAGGGGGAAAATAGAGACATGCTGTACAGTAATATGAAACAGATCCACTCTGTGTGTGTGTGTGTGGGCCAGAGGCACTAAGGGTTTGCACTCCTGTCACATCTGACATGACTTAGCCTCTACAGTCTGGAAGCTGCTGAGATGATCGTGAAGTTACATTTTTTTTAACCAATTCAACTAAAAAAAAAGCTTTCCGCCCCTGAAGAGAATACACCAGGACTTCCAACGCCTAATTGAGAGCAGACAGTGACCGGCGAACACTCGGCCCTGAGTTTCAAAAGACGCAGCGTCTGCCATTAAACTACCTCTCCTGCGCAAAGATTGCTTATTGTATTCGACAAAAAAGGGAGAGATGTTTCCGTGGATGCTGTGACCAGAGTCGTGTATTCATTATCCCGTCGCCAAGTGTTTAATGATCGCATTCACAAAAGCAGAGCTTGTGCTCTATGTGTGTGTGTGCCAGACTTATTTACTCAGTGAACGCATGAAGCCCAATTATCCACAGAAAGCATGAGGTCAACTTATTTGGCCGGGAAAGTGAAGGATGGCGTGGAGAAGGAGAAGCAGCGACGGTGTGGTTCAAACTCAGGCACAACGCCCGCATGCTGTGACGGGGGAGGACACAAACGTGGCCTCAAGGACACAAACGCTAAGGGTACTGAGGACATAAACAGTTGAATCTATAACTGCTGACTCTATTGTTTTCAAAGCTCTGGGGCTTGGACTCGAAAGTGTGGCGTAAAACTGGAACTCGACAGACGGCACACAAGAAATGAACTCTATTGAAACTCCAGTGACATTACTGTATCTGCCCCGGGTCCTGGTCTTCATTTGCACCCAGAAAAGCAGGTGAAAAATGGGAAACAGTCAAGTCTATTAAGTTCTGATAAGGATTAAACCAAGGGTATACATGGTTTTATTTGTTTTTTCTTACTGCAGCTGCTTCTCCTTCTGTCGAATGTAGTTTAGCACAGTGGCTGCTTGTGGTTTAATAAATCCTTTAAACTTTTGTTTGGGTTTGAACTTTTATGTGTTTCTCAATTAGGACTCCCCCCCCCCCTCAGGGATTACATCTGCTAAGAGACTAAATAAGATATTTGTTTCCAGGTAAAATCAGAAACTCAGGACAATATGTTCAAGTGGGGATTTGTGTTGGGACTGAGGCTTTTTTTTTTTTTCTTCTCACAGTGAAAAGACCGAGTGAACAAACAAGGGCCGAGACAAGGGCCCAGACAAGGGCCCGGTCCTTTCACACACAGCGGCAGTGACACCTCTCTCACCGAGTCTCTGAGCAGTCAGTCACCTCCCTCCTCTCCATATCATTGACTCTCCACTGACTTAAGCGCAGGTTTGCCAAGCCCCCTCTGAAATGATGCATTGTGCTGGAGGAGTTATCATAGCGGACAATATTCTCCACAAACACAAGTCTGTAAGTGGAGCCGGGAGAAAGGAGCTGGCTTCTTCACTTTCTCTTTGTGGTTGCTAGGTTAGTCCTCAGCAGAGAATCACTGGGGCCTTTATGGGGAGCTTGGCACCCTCTGATGGCCCCCCCTGCCTCTGTCTGCTCCCTGACTGTGTGTATGAGGGGTGGGCTGTGGAGAGAAAGTTGTTCCTCTCACTCAGGGTGGCGTGCTAGGACTTCCAATGCTCCTTCCAACACCCCTCGCGCTCCCTCCGCGACCGACGACTGCTTCCTGCCACGTCTCTGGCTCTGACCTCAATCCGTCTCATTAAACCATGATTGGAAATGAGCTGCACATTTACCTCTCTGGATATATATACACATATATATAAGCGTGTGAACTCTGCACCCGCGTGGCCTCCTGCTAAATCAAAGGCAGGGATTTCTCACCTGCAGCTAGATCTGAGCCGAGGTGAAGGGCCACGCTGTCAACGAGAGATACACAATTTCAAAGATTTGCCCCAAGGCACAGCTCCAGAGACTGAAAATGACACCGACTTACCACACTGTATCCTTTTAGATGACAAACGGAGGTGGGGGGGGGAAACTGCACCCTGCACTGTAACTGTTTGCCATCATAAATAATTGATAAAAAAATGACACGAAATCAATTCTTACTGGTGTGCCGTTCATTCTGCGCCAGTCGTCGTGCTGCTTTTCAATATTCTGCTCTGCTGCATATTACATGAGGTGATGTCCCATCGCTCGAACAAAGGGGATTCTCGTTGCCCTAAAGGAAGCACTAATACCCAAAAAGCAGACACTGCGGTATCAGACTGCTGCATATTAATGTTCGCTTGGAAAGTTGTGCTCAAATGGGTCCGTGTTTTTACAGAGTGTGTGTGTGTGTGTGTGTGTGTGTGTGTGTGTGTTCTCCTGTGTCACTGCCCCGTGTCTCTTTCCAAAAAGACAGAGAGACACAAACTGCACTCACACAAAAACTCAAATAATACACACACACACACATAGACCGCCTTTCAGACTAATCCACCAATCCTTATCCACCTGCAGGCTGACCCGTCTCTATCAGATGATCGATGGCGGTGTCCTTGGATCTGAAACCACAAGGTCAGCTTTCCCTGTCTCTGACTCTGGGACATGTATGTGCTGCATTACATACACGTCTTATATGTGGCTCGTTTAGTCGTCTAAATGTACAGTAATACACACATATATATATATATATATATATATATATATATATATATATATATATATATATATAAAATGACTGTTTTATATAAAAAATATTTATATAAAATAAAAAATAAAATTATATCATATATACATACAACGGTTCTGTGACAATCAATATATTGCAAGACAATATGTCACGATTTCTGTCTAACTGTAGAAAAATAAGGGATTTCGCTATTTATTCACAACATAGACAACAAAGTGCATATGTAAGTCTATGTATTGAACGTGGATCTCTTAACATAGCTTTCTCCCCCATTATCTCCCTCTTCTTCGGCCAGGTAACTTCCTCCCAAGTTTCCCTCATTCTTTTGAGCAGCGCCGCCGTGAGGAGACATGAAGTAGCGACGCCCGGTGAGTGAAACTGGCGTGGACTGTTTACTTTAGAGCGCCCTCATGTGTTAATTAAAAATATAGACATTTGCCCTGACAAATTGATAATCGTATTGCACCAAATCCGCTATTTTGACCCACCGCTAGTGTAACATGAGAGGACAAAGAACATGACGTGGTCTCCAGAAGACAAAAGTTACTTCACACAGACACACGGACAGCTACAAACAAGGTGAATGAAAATTTAAAAAATTTAAAAAATAACAATGATGTCTCTGGTGGCGCAATGGCTGCAGAACTAATGTGCCGCTGCTCTAACATTCAGTCAGAGTTAAACAAATTGAAGCGGCTGCTGCTTCTTCCCCTCAACAGCGTCTCACATTTTCATCCCATTTGCCAAAACAGCACTTAAACATCCTCATATATCTTGTAAAAAGAAAATGGAGCATAATTGGCAAACAGTGAATTATAGATATTTTTCACGAGCACAAACATAAGACAACGGCTCTTTTATTTTCACCCTGAACATCAAAGAAAACAATTTCCTATCAGGACGAAGCCTCCCTGAGATGAATCTAATGCAGGAGGAATAATAATAAGCAGATTCTCTCAAAATATACAGACCTGTTTATCCCCATGGCTGAGGAAAATACACATTTATATGCACATTTTCCGTCCACTCATTCATTCGCAGTGCATGATGAATTTATGCCTAATCCATATTTTGTCTTTATTATTGTTTAGGCCGTAAAGAATCCAATTCGGGCCAGCAAATCACAATATAAGCCTCAGCGTGAGCATTATCAAAGGGGTGAAGTCAAATAAAGCCATGATTGGTGTGTGTAATGAAATTTATGTTTGCTCCCTCAGCACCTTTACTATTGCAGGGAGCATAGCATATCCTGGGCTGTGTTTTGCCAGCGGGGAATAGTATGTGTGCGTGTGCGATGGCCGTTGCATATAAATGGACCTTTATCATATCTTTGCTCGCTCACTGCCCTTTGTCATCACAGCGAGCACGCTGCAATCTATAAACACTGGGGCACGCGCGGTAGTACACTATTGCTAATTAAGTTCTGAGTAAATCTGAAAGTACATAATGTTACCAAACGGATCAACGTGGATTCACTGATTTTTTTTTTTTTTTCCTTTAACGATCGCAAGTGAATCATCATAAAAAAAAAAACATGGAATTTAAAGATCACATTTTAAACCACTTTGCAGGATCCAGAGTCTCCTTTTTTCTCCTTTAACCAGCGACTGACCTAATTACGCCTCATTATGGTGATGAAGCCGCCGAGCTAATGACCATTTCCCCGCTGCATTAGAAAGTACTTCCCGTCGTTGTGCAGGAACGGCGACGGCTAAATGCATAAGACATCCTCAGTTGTCTGACACATTGGTAGTCATCCACCCACACAGTCCAGCAGGGCTTAGTAATAGAGTCAAGATCATTTTAAATGCAATTAAGGCGGAACAGCCACTCTCCTTACTGTATGTCCTGCCTTATTTTGGTCCTGTTGGGGCTTTTATGTAGTCTTTTAAATGGTTAATGTAAATGTTTAATCATTGTCTTCTTGGGATTGAAAGTGTCTGTACAAATTTTAATTGTTCTTTATTAAACGTTAATATCCAATCCCCTCTGATTACATTTGATGACACAGAAAAATGTATATGCTATGAATTTCTGATTCAAAATTTGGACACATGGCAACCTATGGACAAGGGGAAAGGAACTGGGCTTGTAAAGGCCCTGGTATACTTCCACGGACCAAACGTGCTCCACGCACACACAGATATTGGAACTGCGCGCAAAGAGCGCGTTGGATGAACTGAACTTCCACCACACTGAGTATAAGCCCCGCTCACCAAGCAGAAAAACCAACCAACAGAAGAAGAAGTCGCCAAGGATAGTCATCCGAGCCTCGACCTGGCAACCCAGGAACCGGCTGACACCCAGGAACTGTAGCATTGTTCCCTGCGTCCAGACTTTTACCGCCACCAGATGCTGAAGTGGGATACTACAGGACCCTGATGTGCGAGTATACCATGGTCCGCGATATGGTACTTTGGAAGTATACCAGGGCCTGAACCGGAGGCAACCAATCCCCACTGCTCCCCAGGTGGAGAAAAGTGCTAGCCACCGCTCATAAAGGATCACAAAGGATGGATTAAATGCAGAGGTCAAATTCACTATCACTAATTAATTCACTCATGCGCGCAAAAATAACTAATTTAAATTCTAAATAACTAAAGGAGGACTCGTCCACTCACCCTCCCAAAACTCAAGTGCAGTGCAATGGTCCACTCATACTCGAAAGGATGTTGTTCCTTCCGTCTGGTTGGTTTGTCTATTCAGGCTGCTGGAGAAGCCTGCCATATAAAAGGCTTAACCTAAGGTTGTATAAAAACATACGTATGTATAGGTAGTATATTCAGTTTTCTAAATGTTACACACTGGTCATTTAAAATGAACACAAAAGTGGGAAGGAGGTGAAGAGAAGCAGAGGATAATACTTGGAGGCAGTAGTTGATACTTCAATTCTTTCTTTATGCAGCATGCTAAAGCCAAACAGAGAAACAACTCACTCAGCAGTCATTACAGGGAATTAAACATAAACTTTTTGTGTATTTACAATATTAATCCACATAACACCCAAGCAGGCAGCGGGAGACAGATGCTGACATGCCCTGTGTGTATGCGGCCTGTAAATAAACAATAGATTCACTTTCAGCGACGGCGCTGTCTGTGTCTGCCCGCCGACGCGCCCATGATGCACCGCCACCGCCAATCTGTTCCCGAGCTTTCAGTTTGCTCGCCATATTGACAGCTGATCTGAATCCATCTCGTCCAGAGCCCCTTCAGCAAAGATGAGCATCACAGACGTGGACAGTCAAGACGGCATGCAGCGAAACTGAAGCGATGCAGACTGTCAGAGCTACTGAGACAGACAAGGGGAGCGGGAATCAGATTAGTCCGTTTTGATCTGTTTAGCTGCTACTCAGGGGAATATGAGAGGGCCCCCATGAATAGATGATGCATACTTGGATGCCGGGGATGGGTTGACAGCAACTGCCTCCTGCCTTTTCTCATCAGAGGCAAGGAAGACAAAGACATGGACGGAGATACTGAGACGTTTCCAGGCACGTTTCGCCATTTCAGAGTGAGGCTCAGTTCAAACAAACGTCCTCATTTTCAGTCCATTAAGAACGACAATCTGTCTCAGTGACTGACCAGGTCCCACGTTTTGACATTTTCCACCAAATTGACTTTCTTCGTTGTTCACGACTTAAGTAATAATGTCATCTTTTGTGTCACTTACTTCTGTATCTCTGAGATACTGAAAAGTCTTGGTTGATGTGACCATTTTGACCACTTTGGCCTCCTTCTGATGGATGACAACATCAGGTTTGGTTTTGTCTTGCCATTGTGTGCTATAAACATGTTTGTCGACACCCCTACACATTTATCTTCACATAGGAGCACGACACAAGATGATGTTCCTTCTTTCTGCCAAAATCCTAATCAAACAAGAGTTGTGACGTTGGCATATAGTTGTTTGTTTGGGCTTTTTACTTCTGCCAAGGAGGCTATGGTTTCGTCCGTTAATCTGTCCTTCTGTTAGCAACTTAAGCTGCACAGTTTTTAACAAATCAATCTGAAATTGTTGTGATGGCTATGTTCCCTTTGAATTTTGGTAAGAACCTACCCACTGATCACAAGAATGATCACAATCTCTTACGACGGGCAAAACTAAGACGGATATAGCTATGAGGCAGGATCAGCTTGGCTCGTACAAGTTATGGTTCTGACCAAAAGTACGCAACATCCGTTTACCGGTCAACTTTGACTTCTCACGCCCAAAACCCTGTTCAGCTGTAAATATCAAACATGTTAAAGACTTATGATTTGAAATCGAGAAGACTCTGATGTATCGTTTTGAAGTTCTAGGAAAGCATTTGAATGAGTACAGTAGTGTAATTAGTTATATAATCGACTCATAGGCTAGAGATACACACAAGCTTATCTATATTAAACTGAAATGTTAATCTGGATGAGGTGTTGCAGTCAGAGTCAGCGATGTGTGAAAGTGTGTGAGTGCAGTGATCAATATGTGCTGTGTGTGGTATGTGTGAAAAGGGATTAAAAAAAAATACAGAGGCACATCATCATCATCATCATCAGCATCAGCAGCAGCAGCAGCAGCAGCAACAACAACACTCTGGCATCTTGATTAGGCAGCCTTAGGTAATTGGGAACATTGGCCAGGTGTTCCCAGTCAGCCGAAAGGCACCTCAGCTTCACACATGTGAGACAGTCACAGACACGGGGAAACAGCACACCGGACCCAGGGTTTGGGGTCGTCACGGCAATCAAGTGAAGAGGGAAAATTGTGATTATCTCTTATAAATAATAAATGAATTGAAATTGGAGAGAAAAAGTCTCATCCAGGTTGTCTCGACATCTGTAAAATATGCATTTATGTTCCAACGGCGTCTTGTTTTGTGTGTTACTTTGCTGCATAAACAGTCGTAGTTGCCAATACTGGAAAAGCAACCTTTCCAGTTAAGGGTCATGTATGAGCCGCTGCTTCATAAAGCAGCCAATCATTTCTATTGGCGCTCTCTCTCTGAACTGCCTCGGGGCAGGAAACAGAGTCCAGAGAAGGTGTGAAAGTCTTTCTCAGATCTTGTTACTTGCATTATGCAAGAAGGTTGTTTTAATGGAATTATTGATCAGTTATGCCAAAGAAAACTATGTTACCTACCTCAACCCTCATACTCTACACCTGGACTCACATGCACCCATACAAACGGCCTCATGAATACATCATTTCCTGCCCGTCTTCCAAACAGCTGATCCAGCAGCATGTCTGGCCCACCTTCCCGTATCAGTCCTTCCTTTTATACTAACCATTACTTATTCAGCTCAATCCCAAATGTTCACACAGTCTCAGCCCAGACCATTGGGACGATACCGCGAGCGCGTTTCCCTGACGGGAGCCATCTGCCTGCTTCTCTCCTCCTGTCATTAGCTCATCTCTGAGATGATTCCCAACACATATCATTGGCTGCAATCTGTCTGTCTGCCTTTACCGCCAACCAAACATCTGAGCAGCCCAACTCTCTCATGGGTGGAGGGCTGGAAACTTCTCCTGCCAGTCTGCCTGCTCCACTGTACCTTCCCCACAAATTCTACCTCCTTATCCATCCCCGTCTTGAGTCAAAAAACTGTTTTTTGTTTCTTATCTTCTTCACATTCTTCACATCACTCTGTGGCCTTCCTCACTTCTGTCTCCTCATTCTTCCTCCTCCCCCCCCCCTCCTGTCATCCTCCTTCCCCATTTTCGTTCCTGCTGGCAGGGTGCAGCCATATATCCGCCTGTTCCTGAGAGGGAGTGAGCGATGCGTGTGTCGCACCATGGTGGCGGAGGGAGCAACGGAGCCTGACGTGAACATACGCTGTGAGAGCTCCCATTTACAACGCCGCCTCCTAATGAGCGACGCGCCGAACGCGACACAGATGCAGTTACCTCCACTAACTCATTTTCATGGGGGATAAACAAAAAGTGCTCGCTCTCGCTACAAAGTGGCAAAGTCGGAATGGATGCTAAATGTTTCCTGGCAAAATCATTCACAGGAAATTGAACTTCTATGCTAAAGAGGCCAGCACTTGGACTGGAACATGATCTGGTCTCCAGCTCCAGGCCTGGCAATCTGAAGCTGGGTCGAGTCACAGCCAGTTTTGCCATCTGCACCCCTAACCTCACAGTGTGTGTCAGCAGGCAGATTGGACCTCCTTTTTTTTTTTGCTCCACTGTCATTGCTGTTGGATTTATCTTCCCTGGTCACATGACTGGATCAACGACCAATGGCTTAAGGGTTTGGAAATTAAATAACATTAGTTCACCATGATGGCGTCAGCGTGATGATGCTCTTCTCTTCTGATGCTGGATTCGATCCGAGAGCTCCTTTGGAGCCACGTGCTATTTTAGCTTCACACATAAACATGATTTCATTGGCTGACGTTTGTGCTACTGCTTGTAGAGTTCAACAAGTCTCACTTGACTCATCCGCAGCTGAGTGTTGACTATGTACTTAAGGCAAGGGCCTTGCTTTAGAGGCGACCGCCATCTTGTGCCGCCATGTTTCTACGGCAGCCCCCCAATGGATGTGCCTTTCACATATTGAGGCAGAGGCTCACTATATTCTACAGAATACTAAAACTCTGTATAAATAAAACATGCTCCATGAAGCTGTGCATGTGTGTGTGTGTGGTCAGGAAAATGTGGGCAAACTCAATTAATGCTCAAGCTTCAGAGCTTCTGTCCCCACTGCTCGCTCTCGTCCTCATCTCCTCCCAAAATGTACACAGTAAGGAGGCACCAGTAGGTTAATTAGCAGGAAGAATATGGTTGGGGATTCGGGGACGGTGGAGACAACTCCTCGGCCCCTCTCCTCACTGACAGATGCTGCCACCGCCAATGCCACGACCCCACTCAGCTCTCACCTCTGGAGGGAAGAAAAGCCCAGACGTGTGGAGGGACAAGGAGAGCCGTCACAGCAAAGAAAAAACAACAGCCTTGGCTGTTTAATAAATGATTTACTGGAGAGTATTCAATCAGCCGATGAAAGGAAATTTGTCTTGCTGTTGTTTAAGTCCATGAAGTGGCGGACCGATGGTCTATGGAGCCACGTCCATATGGTGGACTTGCATGGAGAGGCGAGATAGTGAGAGACAGAGAGGCTCCCCAGAGGATTCTGACGGAGCTGCACGGCTGAACGATCTCAAGGTCACTCGGTGAAGAACAACACAACATGACAGGACGCAAGAATATTAAGTGATAAAGCGTCGGTATCTGTCCACGGTGATGGTTGGTGAGTGGAATGGTCTCAGTGAGTTACAGTATGTCAAGAGAGAGGGAAAAAATATGCCTGAAGCCAGTCGGTGTTAGTCGCCCACATCCGCTTTCTATTTTAGTGAGGAACCACAAGGTGGCTGGCAGGTACAGGTCTTTGATAGAGTAGCATCATTACCTCAAGTGAAGGGCATTCTGGCTTCGTGTGGAGAAGAAAGAAAGTAGGAAAGAAAGAAAGAAAGAAAGAAAGTAGGAAGGAAAGAAAGAAAGAAAGAAAGGCGATTGTTAGATTAATCGTTGCAAACAGTATTTTGAATGGTTGCATATTACAGAGCGGAAAACCATTGTGTTGAATATGATTATTGCTTCTTTCCCTGGGCCGTCATAATCTTACACTCAAAAAGGTGCAATAAGCATTTATATGCAATTAAACATGTGCGTCTTATACTCTCTTATTGTACTAGTTTTCAGATGATCCGTCCCTAATTTCACTGACTTGTAATGACCATAAAAATCTCTTTTTAAACATGTTGGATGTTAATGGTTTTCAGCCTCCTCTCTGACAGCAGGGCTGGATTAAAACAACAATTATGATTGTTCTTCCATGACGGATCGACTCGTCTGTTTGACATCGAGCTTCTCTCGTCGTCTTGAGCTTTCCGTCGCAGTGATGCTGTTACAGGCACCGCCCACCACGACTGTAGAGCTTCTAATGACGTTATCATGGGGGCTCAAACACACACACGCTGGCACAGCTATTCTTCTTGGGACAATGCACCCACTCCTATTACAGCCTAAACCTTAATTAAACCCGGTTAAGTCCTAACCTTAACCTACAACCACGATTCACAGCTCCTCAGAAATGAGGTTATGCCTCATTAGAATCAGGTTTTTGGTCTCCATGAGGACTCCTGGTCCTGACAAGGTCAGTGTTTATGCCAGAACAGACACACACAGTGGAAGGTAAAGCTATACCTCCATGGATAAAGTTTTGTCGATGGAGTAATGGGCTTCCCTGATGGCAAGGGACCATAATAACCTCTAAAGAGGTTAGAGTTGCAGAGAATGGAGAATGATACTGCATGTCAGTGTGCTATGTTTGGGGGCGGGGGGAGGGGACATACCAAGACAGACCCCGGAACACCCAGAGCATGGCTTCAGTTTAGCATTTATGATAAAGTGACGTCTTTATCTCCCATTTCTTTCTCTTTCCATTAGTCTCTGTCTTTGCACATGCCTGTTAAATAAAAAAAGCACAGCCCAGCCAGTGCAAAAATAATGACGTGTCTATCATTGCTCTGCCACTGGCCACAACTCATTCAACTGTAGAAGCAGTAGGATGCTGCAGGGGGGAGAAGAGAGGGAGGCAGGAAGATAAAATCCACTGGGAATAATCAATGCCACTATATGTGATGACTTCATTCGCTCGGCCTGTTTACTTTGATTTAACGGTGCATAATTCCATCGCCGAATACAGTAAATATAGCGGGCGAAATCGATAAGACAATAAAGCATGATGAAGGAGGCGCTGTGGTCAGTTGAAGGGTGCGCTCGGGCAGAGTGAACACCCGAAGGATACGAGCGCGGGCGGCCAGGAGAGAGCACTCTCATCTCGGCTGGTCGCACACTCTGCTGAACATCATTGGCATAGAATTAATGCCTCAAAGTGAATCAACACACAGCACACAATCCAGGTCGCCTTCCCTCCCTCCGCCTGCACTGTTTCTCATTATTAGGGAAACAGAATGAAACTCATCTGCGGCGTAGATGACTTTTATCAGCCAAATGAAAACTCACACACACAGATGACATCTCGCGGCGTATTTCTCTGGGCTGGAAATGAAGTGGAGTCATGACGCAGAAGAGACATCCCGTCATCTCTGGAGCTAATTTTTCCGATGAATCAAAACGGGAGCGCGTCGACTGTGACGACGTGAAAAGGCAAATCGTCTTGGAAGTGCTATTGCTGTGTGAAGCAGGATGGCCCTAACAAGGCATGGCATGTAGAGAAAGAATAATAGCAAATGTTGTGTGATCTTGTGAATCTCGGGGGCCGATGCCGCACAATTCCATTAGCCCTCCTCTTCAAGCTGAGAGCTCTCAGTCTGTCATTCATCACCAGCTGCAGCACAACACAGAGACAACGGCAATGAAAATGAACTTTCCCCGCTGCACCCCCTCCATTTGTCTGTATCTCCCACTCCCTCTCTCCCCTCCCTAACTTTCTCCCTTATAATTAACCTCTAATTCACACACTTTCTATTCCGTGTGTGAATAACAAATGGGAAATAGTGTCTTCCCATGACATCTGGCCACAAGCTGCTCCCTCTTGATACTACAATTGTACAAGGGGGGCCCTGAATATCAATACTAGCAGCAGCAGCTTCACTTCAAACCCATGAAACAACAGCTTTTTTCATGAAAGTGCATTTTCAAACAGGAGAATGAGTCATTTTTCCTTCCTGCAGTGCTCACACAGGAAACCACTGATTCCGAGTGTGTTTTCAGCTCTGTTGACTTGTAGAGGTTCCTCGTCTCCTGATGAAAAACAACACGCGGCAGAGTGTAACTCTGTGATCGGGTCTCGACACAAAGTAGCTCCTCTAAAACACACTTAAAAAAACCATGCAGCGAAAAGTCGCTTTAGTGTCAAATGCACATCGCCTCACTCTTCCTCACTCTCTGGGTTTCTATTTTCTCTCCCGTTTCCCAGCCCAGGTGACTCTCTCTCTTTTTCCCATGTCCTCCTCTACCTCTCCGCGGTCTCCGTTTGCAGTTTGAGTGACAGATTTGGTTCGTGGTTCAGACACTGGGAGGCTGGTTCTGTTTCACGAGGTTTCAGTGTATTCCAGTTGGATCATGACTCTGACAGTTGCATCTGAGCGTCTGTACGCCACCTCAGATATGTTGTGTTCGACTATATCACAAGGACGGATGCCTGAAGGCCATGTACGTTCAGTGTGTCAGTGTTGCTCCGGGCTGTAACGGCGTGTGTGAAGAAGAGGGTTTTTTCTAGACACAAAGTGCACAGCCTATAGTATTGTAACTGTAATTTCTAAAAGACATATTTATGTGTACACAACAGGCTTAAGAAGGTAGGACAGTATTGTGAAGGAAAACCTGATTTAGGGCATTTAGGACATTGGCTTCTTACCAGAAAACAAATTATTTGACACAAAAGGTGATTTGAAAATGATTTACACATAATTGAGCTGCTTCAAGGTTCTCCAGAAAACCATCCATAGCAACCTTTTCCCTGTGCTCAAGCTTTTTCCCTTTTGTTTAACATAGAAAATGTCAGCCATTGACCGTGCACCCAATATTTCATTTTCTCCAAATATATTAAAAGTTATAGAACTTTTATTTTGTTCCTCAGTGTTTTCCCTTTCTAATCCAAGATCTGATTAGTTTTGCCCCAGGATGTCTGCCAGTGAGCTGACATTGACAGATTCATTGGACTTCTTTCGGCGGATTGATTCAGGAAAACGGCATCTCAAGAAAAGGGCCTGTTAATCATAGCAGCTGTCTGCTCTACAGAAGTCAGAGAGCAGAAGAAATGACCGTTCACGTCATGTAATAAATCACTAGAACATATAAACTAGAAGTCATTTGTTTCTGGTCACTTATTTGCTCGTGTGTAACTGACTTCCTCGTGGGTCACAGGGTGGCCATAAGCACAAGGACGCGTTAATTAACAGTTACAGTGAGTGTAAGGGCGTTGCATCATTCCGGTGTGGCCATGCATCCATGTGTGCACAACGGGGGCGAGGGGGGAGGGGGGGAGGAGAGCCACTGTCTCTGAAGGGCAAGAGGAAGAGCAGTCCCTGGCATCCCAAGAGTGGACCGGGTCCAAACAGTCCTTTGGCCAATTGTTATGCAGGATAATCGGAAATCTGGCAACCGCCAGCAGCACCAGGTGGTCCCATCAACACAGAGAAGAAGATGGACTGGAAACAGAAATAGAACAAGCTGGGCCGCCCCCCTGAAGGACCCGGGGTGTCTGAACAGTACCAGGCCACAAAGGAGGACCTGGGACCCATGTGTGCTTAATAACTGTAAAATGAGATGGCACATGTTTTTTTTTTCTGCATTAGTGGGAAAGACATGGTCAAATGTGTGCTCTTTATTTATAGACCCTTCCATAAAGTGGTCGCTGGTCTTCCTGGCATCGATACAGCACGCAATCATTGAGTGAATAATATATATATATATACGTATATACATATATATATATACACACATATATATGTATATATATATACATATATGTGTATATAAATATATATATATACATGTATATGTATATATATATATTTATATACACATATATGTGTATATAAATATATATATATATACATATATATATACATATCATAAGAGAATGGCCAGACTGATTTGGAGGTAAGAGTATCTTGCAACTCTAACTCAACTCACTCATTACAACCAGGGTTTGCAGAAGACCTTCACTGTAGCCCAGCAGCAGAGGACCATGCAGGATGCGAGGTATCCTCTGTACCTAATAAATTGGCCCATGACTGTTGTGGATGGTATGGTGTAGTATGGAAAAGAGAGAGAAAAACTAACTGAACCCAAATTGAAACGGGTATCCTGGTGTTTGTGTAACCTGAGTTTATCCGGTCTGAAATATAACACATACAAAGCAGTGAAAGCAAGCCAGCACAGCTATTGTAATCAAAACACGACCCAAACCCAAATATTATTTAAAGAAAAGCCGTCTCAACCTGGTCTGATCCATTACAGTGGACTCTGGTCTGGTATCCACCCTCTAGTGGGAATAAGTAGAGTAATGTACGTTGGTTGTGTCACCTCAAGAAAAATGTGAACCTCTCCGAGTGTGTGTGTGTGTGTGTGTGTGTGTGTTGCTCTGCCGCCGACTGGCTCTAAGTGGGTGTGAAGGATACAGCGATCGCCAGTGAAAGCCAAGACTGCACCACATCTGTGCAACCTCAGGAAAACGTCCACAGCTACGCCGAGTAAACAAGCAAAAACATCAGCACACATGACCTACATGCATCCCGACTCCAAATCCACCAAATCCTCCAAACTAACAAGGAAGTTAAGCTTTGAAGCAGATGCGTCACCAGTGTTCTTGCACCTTACTTTTGTGTATAAGTGTGCTCTGCTTGCAAACCCGCCTCTCATGGCTTTGGGATACATATGTTCGCTCTCCATAAGGCCCCCGGTACAAATGATCTAGCCAAGTGGAGCTTTCATTGCTCACCGGCTGCGCTCATGTACCATTACTCAGTCCTGATCTGCTGGATCTCCACCCCCCCTCGCTGTGTGAGAGAGGCAGGAGGAGAAATGAGCGCAGATAAACAACCAAACAGCCAAATTGAAAGCGGTGCGGGACAGAGGCAGACGCACAGAGGGCTAGGAATGGGAGGTTAGACGAAAACACAGAGAGGAAGAGACAAGGAAGATGCCGGTGGATGAAAGACGGGCGAAATGGAAATCATTTACTCAGAGAGTGGCAGTGTTTTTCTTCTGTTTGTCTCCCAAGAAAATAACTAATTGATCTGTCCACTGTGCGATTACCTCCCATCATGGACTGATTGACTGTCTGTCACACACGCTCACTCTCTCAGACTGCTCAAACACACAGGGCATCCATCTCAATCAACCGCATGCAGTGTGTGTGTGTGTGTGCGTGCATGTAAATGTGCGCGCTCTCAGATGCATGGGCCACATATCACACGTCAGCATCAGTCCCACTCTGCTCCTCCTGGAGATGAGGGAAGAGACAGTGGAGTGACAAATGACGACAGCATTGTTTAGATGGCCGATGTCAAGACTGTAAGTGAGGGAGTGTTCCCACACTCTGTGGGGTACGGGACGCCAGTTGTGGGGTGGAACACGGACAAATGCCCGGTGCGTCGCAGATCCATTTTCAAACTGAATTACAAGTCAAGAAAATGAAAAACGCACAGAGAGCAAAGGCCGGGCCATGGAAAGCTCCTTCAGACTGACGATGCTCATTTTCAAAAGGTGTTCCGTTCAAATTCATCTTAGCTGACCTTGTACCAGGAGCAGTTGCACACGTTTTGTTCCTAACAATACAATAAATGAGTGGGATTCTTTGGGTTCAGGGTGGCAGCACGAGGAAGTCTGTATAGAGCTCAGGTTTCAAATGAGTTGACCCTGAAGCCAGGCTCGAGGTGAGACTCGCCGTCTCGGGGTCAACTGAGCGGATAGTTGTAACTGCTGGAACTGTGGGTGGAGAGACGAAATAAAATAGTGGGAAAAAAAGAGCAAAATAATTCATCCTCTAACTGCTGAATGTGACCCAGAGAGCAAAGTCATACGCAGCATATTTCATAACCATGGCTCGGCGCGGACACGTGGAGGTATTGAGCTCACACTTGGGAGATTTATTTCAGCCTTTCACCACCACAGTCAATATTAAGCCTCTTTCACACTAAAATTAGCATGTTCACCCTGGTTAAAAAATCCCAGGCGATTAAAAGGCGTTTAACACCATTCCATGGTTTGCCTGGAGGTGGTTTTTTTCCTAGCCGTGCGTAAAATGTGACATCACAAACATGCTGGGGAAAAAAAACAAAGTGTCAGGGGAAGAAGAAAACAACAGCGACAATATGAACACAAGTGAGCTCTGAGACAACGTTACAGTCATTTCTATTTTGTACCTTTTTCTTTTGTCCCTCCGTGTCGACAAGGGAATGATTTTAAGTCACGCTGTGACTCACGCAAGTCAGTGATTAGCAAAATGATTAGTCAACTATTTGGATAAACTTCAAAACTTCATACACAGCCTAGAAGTGCATCAGACTTTGAAGTCATCATCCAATTGTCCAGCAAAGGGCGCTGTGAGCACAGCTCGGTCTGCATCCATGTCATCTTTGCTCATCGGAAGAAGACAGTGATGTTATGTTGTTTTCTGTGACAATGAACATGTGGACTCCGCTGCTATCTTAGTTCCTATAAGCACTAGCTCTGCTGAGTTCAACCTGTCCCACCCTAGAAGATTTGGGCCAGATCTCACTCCCAGATCTGGCCCTACTGACAACCTTTGGTTCCTAGGCTGATTTGAACAGATTATCGGACACATCAGCGCATCCCAGATTTCAAATCGTCAGTATTAAACAAGTTTGATATTTGCACCTCAGCAACGGGATGTTGAGTACTTTTGCTTAGAGCCATAACTTCTCAGCCATGACTTCATCCACAATTTTTTTTTGCGTTTCTCAGCACAAAACATCACACACACAGGAGCTATTAACTGACGCCGCCGACAGACCACCTCTGTTTAAATCCTGAATTCACGTTAAATCACGTAGAACCTGGTGCTACATCTTGACTGGATCGTCTAATCTGGGCTTTCTCTGGATTAAAACGTGGAAAATCGTTAACAAAGTTTGTTGTGTCTGTGGTGGTTTTGCCAAAATCAAGTCAGATTTGAAAATCCTCTGGTGTGGAGCAGGCTTTCGTCAGTTAGCATCAGAAATAGCAACGCAAACTGCGTCATTTGTGACTCTTAGCAGAAGCGTGTCGCGAGCGAGACAAGTCACCCGGTAAAATAATTATCGAGAATGAAATGCTTTGGCATCTCATTTGGAGTTGTTAACAACACCGGCTATTTTTTGCATCTCCAATTTGGCAAAATAAAACGTCGTGAGATTCCCAAGTTGTAAATAGTAAGGTGCAACAAAACATGCTCATTGCTAACGGTCGTCCTAATGACTGGAAAATGAATGCTCGTCATGGTGCTGTGCCAGAGATGATGGCGCAATTTGCATCGCTGCCAAATATGAAGCAGACAAAGAAGAAATGACTGTATTGACTCAGGCATCGTGTGGTCCCACAAACGCCCATCACAGCCAAAAACCTGCGTAAATTGAGTTGAGCGTCAATGCCAAACTCGTTCCCTCTGGTCAAAAAAACAAGTTTAAACCTAGTTAATTATTAATTTTTTTTTGACCAGTGGGAATATTGTCAATTTAGCTCTTTCAATAAACTGTATTTGTTTTCCTTTAAACACGCATGTATGATCAAAGTCTGTGCTTATTAAACAAGAGACCTTGTGCCTGCAGTAGATTTCAAACACAGCCTGCTGCCAGTGTAATGTAATTAAGGCTTAGCGGGGTTTGATGTCTGTAGACAGTGAGTGTCTCAGTGTCTGCTTCATGCTCCACCGTTCATGGATTCAGGGAGGGGAAAAATAAATAAAAAAGGCTGTCAGAGGCTCAGGATGACTGTCAGGTCAAAGGTCATGTTGGGATATGGTTAGAGGAAGAAGAGCAGCTCCGTGCAGCAGTGCACAGTGGCCCAGAGATGTGTTTTTAGACGGAGAATACGGAGCGTCTTTTTTGCTTTTTCTTTGCCCACAAGACTGTTATCATCCTGGCTGATTCAGTCTGAGGGGCCCCCAGGGGTTAAATCAGATTTGAATCATCCATGTGTGTGGATGGGGGGGCCCTTGAGGACAAGCAGAAGATGTAAACTGAAGCTGACCTCAGGAGTGGTCACTCCTCGTGATCTTGTTGAGTGTCTCAGAAGTTCCAACCACCGACGTGCTGCTTTTCTCCGCTGCGGTGAAAAACAAAAGTAGTGTAAGCATTGTTTGTGCTGGATGTTTTTCTTCAACACACGATGGGTTTTTTTTTTAAGTCCAAACCAAAAAGTAAAAGACTGACTTCATTATTTTCTCTTTCTTCCACGTCAAAAAAATAAACCATTAACCCTGACTACATCTAAAACAAACAACAATTTCTCTGACAGATTTCGATGCGGAACTCTTACGAGGCCGTACGTTTTCATTTTCCTCAGGAGACGGCAAAACAAAAGCAGACAGAGAAGGGTTTATTTTAAAACTCTCGACATACGGTACACACATCTGGCATCTGTTTCCTTCTGCAACTCTGCCAAAACTTCTCAAAGGATAGCGAGGAGACTGGAACTTTGGAGGGATGGGCTTTGAGTTGCACCGGTCGCCCAAAAAACAGGACGGAAGAGGAAAGACGGATAATGAATGTGAACGCTCAGAGACACAAAGCTTTTCAATCGCAATTACCATGCACTGCCTGGCACTGCTGACAGTTTGAGAGGAGCTCTCTCAGCGCGTTTTTATTCTCATAAACAAAACACAAAGGACGAGCCTTACTCACGCAGATCTCACAGTCTGTCGCCTGTTCATGCAAAAAAGAACAAGATGGTGACCCTCTGTGCGGCTCATAGAATCCTCTCTCAACCTACACGACGAGCGTTGCCTTGTGTGGAGTTCAAAACGAGAGGAATTCTTTTAAGTCGAACTGAATCTCAGCCTCGCCGGGCGTCTTTGTCCCCCGTGCCAGACCCCCCTTACCTCCGTAGACCACCACCTACGCCATTCTCGTCGCCACGTCCAGAATCACGCGCGACAATGTGGGGGAATCGGAGGGAAAGGCGACGTGTGGGCCGTCTCTCCGCAGCTCCTGCTAATGAGCTGTAATCTGGAGCAGCGGGAGGCAATGTCTGCTCGAGGAAATTGCCGTTGCTCACTACATTTGTTCGCTAACGGAGGAGGAGGCGGCGGATCGTAGGTGCTCATTTCCTGGGAGCAAAGTGGGCTGAAGGAGATGGTGTTACAAGCCTTTCTGGGTAATCAATGTAGCATAGCCCCATTTGTGCTAGAGGGAAAGCACGCTGGGCAGTTAAGTGCAAGCCAGAAAAAAAAAAAAATAATAATAATCACAAGTGGTTGTCAAATATCAATGTGAAATGTTCTTGGTCCTGTGAGTAAGAATTAGTCAGATCTAATGTGAGGCTGGAGATTGTAAATCACTCATTCCCAAGTACATCAGGCTTTCTGGTGTTTTTTTTGTACTATTTTTTCACTAAGATCTTGTATAACTGTGGTAAGTTCTCGCCAGTGAATTCTAAAGACTCTCAGTGGAACTTTGCCACGAACAATCCACGAGTAAAAGGATGCTGCTTTAAAATGTGAGCCCAAATTCATCCAGACTTTGTCATCTTGGATTAAACCCAAAGAACCTGGACATACTGTACATTATTTAGGGTAGTGAGCTGGCCTAATTTTTGGGCACTTATAGGAATACTTCACCGCTTTGCATTTAGCTTTGTTTTACTAGAATAGGGGGAGTATTTTTTTGAAAAACCTCAGTTTCCCCTGAGTCGAGAAACATCTTCATTCTTTTTTTTTTCTCCAGAATGTAAACAGTGTCCGCCATCTTTGCTAACAGTTACGCTAACAGGACCAAGTGTCTTTGTTACGTAACAAAGAAAAGAATGAAGATATTTCTCAACTCAAGGGAAACTGAGGTTGGGAAGCACATTTAAAGAAATAAAAAATACTACCCCTATGCTACGAATACAGAGCTAAAAGTGTTCCTTTAAGTTGCTGAACCCACAACTGACTCCAAAGGCATTGCACACTTATATGAACATATGCTGTACTCATGTATAGTCTGTTCTCTTATTGCTATATGTTACACACTGGAAGTTTAAAGTGCGCCACCCTCTCCTTATGCTGCAAAAACCAGCTCCTCTTTCCCCTCCTATTCCAGACGCCACACCGTAATCCCACACTTCTCCACCGTGTGTCCCTGTGTTTCATCATCCACCAGTTCCAACTCAGATCTGCTTTTAAGGGAAAGAAGTCGAGCTGGTTATCAACATGAAATTATCTCTGTTTTTTCATTTGCATCCTTGAACATGAGACACCACCTGTGCGAGGAGAGCGAGGAGCAGAGGCAATAGATGTTTCCTTGACAGCGCTGACTGCTGTGGATAGGAAAAAAGAAAAGGTTTATGTCCACAGCAGCGGCAGCATGAGAGGAGGGAAGAAATAAATGTATTTCAATTCAAAGGAAGAGAGTAAGTGTCACAGAGGCACCGAAGGAAAACAAAATGTTTCAACGGAGAACGATGAAATGAGGAGAGAGCAGGAAAAGGAGGAGTAAACGGGTGGGAGGCTGAGTGTTTTTTTTTTTGTGGGGGGGGGGGGGGGGGGGTTTCCACCTCAGGGTAGCTTGCTAAAAGCTATCTGCTCCCCTGGTGACAGAGCCCAGCGCAAGTTCTGAAGCTGGAGAACAGGAGCTTAAGATAGGCTTACACACACACACACACACGCCTCCCATTCCTCCATCAGTCTTTCCACCATACCCTCTCCCCCTCCCTCCCTCCCACCTCTTTCCATCATTATCCATACAGTAGCTTAGTCTGGCCTCTCACCCGGCCTGTCAACACTTCATTTGCAGGCATCTGTTCGTCAGTAATCTCATCTTTCTGCAGTCGAAATATCCAGACTCTCTTTCCCCCGCACTGCTCTGCCGCGACCCAGAAGACGCAGGAAGAGATCCACGCTCCAGCTCCAACCCTGAACCAGAATCAGTCCTGCTTTATTACATGTCAGCATCTATTCCTTTCATTTTCATCTGGAGGAGACATTATGCCCCAGACCAGAGGGCAGAGAGGGGGTTGATGGAGGAGGAGGAGGAGGAGGAGGAGAAAAAAGATCTGGATCTCTCATTGCTCAAACCACAGGTGTTTCTTTAATACTCTTCTTTGTTGGAGGTGATCTGGAAATAAGTGGGAGGGTTTGTCCTCCACCCCCCCCGCCCGCCCGCTCCCCTTTCCTCACCCCCCCCTGCAGGGCTCCATCACATTCTCTAGATTTCTCTCTTTTAAGACAAAGAGAATTTAATCTGCACTTTGCGACATATGGTGCCGCCCTCCCTCCAGCGCGCACAAAGGCCACTTTCTCAATACATTCTTGCTGTTACAAGATTCATCAATAATTGAAGCGGCAGTCAAGGAAGGCTGCGGGGGGGGACGACACAGAACACCTGAAGGAGGATTCACACATGAAAATGTGGTCAGTTTTTTTTGCATATTCATACAGAAACACACGTCCACATATGGTGGTTTAAAAAACTGCCCTGTTTGTAGCTGGCAGGCTGTTCCGTGTGACTCACTGTGTTCATATTCAACACGCCGGGCTGTTACCGCTCGCCCTCCACTGCTTTCTCATCTCACTTGGTGATAAATACGAGTAATAAAGGGGACACATTAGTAGGAGATTGTCTTTTTTTTTTTCATTTAACTGGGTGACAGAGATGGATATTGATCACGCGGTGAGACATTGTCTCGGTAGGCCAATCTGTCTTTGTGCTGCAACTGGCGATACATCAGCAATAATGTACAGGGCTACAGGGGAATAATGGCTCTTCTGTATGTCATGTGTATTCTTCACATTCTGCATGTAGTGCCTGATATTAGAACATTATATGACCCTCACACAATAAGAAATGTTGATTTTTTTCTCTTCCTTACGCCACTCTCTGTGCAATCGAGGCATCTAAATATGGATTTGTTAGCGTACCGTTTCATATTCATGCTGCCTAAAACTTTGGAATTGCACAAATTCCCTTTATAGTCCAGGGACTCTTATGCTAATGCTTTCCGCAGACAGATCTTTGTATCACAGGTAAGACCCCGCAGCAGCATCGCACGCATCCCCCTTCATAAATAGCAATCATTCCCGTTTGCAAAGCTCTGGGAGCATGTGATAAAATCCAAAGAGACTCAATCAGATCGAGTGTGACAGGTCACCTGGTCGCAGAATGTGTTTTACATAGAAAATGACAAATTATTGTGTCCGTTCAGTGAAAACCGGACTTTTAAAATACATGTAAATAGGTCATAAGTCACAATGAGATTGTACCAAATGCAGATAATGTGAGTGGGAGTGGAATTACTACTGCATGGATACACTGAATCGAGTTCCCACTGCTTTGACCTGGAAAAAGAAAATATAAATCTGTGCACAGAAGAAGATAACAGCTGTAAAAACATGATGAAATAATGACATTAAAGGTGAGTAGAAACACACATGGCAGCAAACGAGCTGCTCGCTAAAGTTATTGCAGTATGTGACGTTGTGGGTCAGCCTGGAAACGCTTAACACTAACAAGCTGAAAGGAACCAAATCGCCACCAAGCATAACTGTGTTTGGAAAATGTAGTGACAGAAAGAAAGAGAGAGAGAGAAATGATGTGGAAACTGGCTCAAGGTTTTTACAGCTTCAGCAGCAGGAAGCACCTGTGACCTTCCACATGTGTCTGTCAAATCTGCTTCACAGGAGGTAGCCTGGTGTGTGTGTGCTTGTACATACTGTATATCTTTGTGAGGACATTTATGAAACACAGTGACAGCATCTTGGCTTAGAATTAGGATTATGGCTTGGTTAAGGGTTAGGATTGGGCAAAAGTGGTGTTCAGTAGCGAGTGGGCAATAAGGGTTTATAATTATAACTCAATATTCCATCATGATATCGCAGCGAAGATATATATCATGATATTTCCCAGAGTTTCAAAGTATAAGGGTGTGTTTCGACATGGAATGATGTATACTTCACAATGTATTTAGAATGCAAAATAAATCTATTATCATCAACAACACAGAAATGAAGCTAAAGCTTATACTGTATATATGTAATTATACATGTAATGCATGTAATAAAGTGATAATTACTACCGGATGTCTTATTATTACTATCATAAAAAAAAAATGGGCCCAAGCACAAGGTGGAATCAATCCTGGTGGAAAATCAGGGGACTTTTTGGCGTGTTTCACGTACATGAACGCGAGTCATTACACATGTTATAACACCGATACACACACACACACATTTGTGACTGTGTGTGTGTGTGTCGGTGTTCCTGTCGCCCAGGCCGAGCCTGAAGGCGGCGCGGGGAGACTGTGTGTGTGCACTGGGCTATGACCACCAACAGGCTCTTACTGTCTCCATCCCTTCATCTCTCTTTCCCTAACATCATCCCCTCCCGTTTCTGTGCGAGCAAGGACACAGATGGTCTCACTCTGTCAGCCACGACTGTCCAACTGCAGACACATTTCCTTATTTACTCTCGGCTCAAGAGGTACGCTGGAGACAAGAGGTACCTGGAGACAGAAATGTCAGAAATCAAAAGCGCCGTGCTCCACCTTAGTTCAGTGAGTGAGTGAGTGCAGCTTACGCCACATGTATCTATCTGTCCGTCTGAGAGAGAACTAACCGAACCCAAAACAAACCTGACATGTGTTCTCCTTTGTTGTGTTTGAACCCAATCCAAGACTGACAGCCATGCCCTCCGTTCTTATCCGGGCTAAAACCACCTGAAGTTACATCTTCGACATTAGGTTTGTGTGGGCAAAGCACGAGCTTCCATCTCATAATGTGAAACGGAAACAAGGTGACGCAACATGGTCGTCTTGGTAGAGGAAGGCAATACATATATATATATATATATATATATATATATATATATATATATATATATATATATATAAAAAGCTTATCCTGAGGCTATTCAGTGTTTTCATTTTAAAGTGATTATACGCTTATGACAGACTTCTTCGTCGTGTATTCAACTTCAGCCAATAACCTGCTCTAAATGCTACACTGGATGTTAAAGCGTTCCTTTCAACCATTGTCATGCAAACACCGCGTGTCTCGTCTGTTCTGAAGACCTGCAGATCAGTTTTGTTTTACGAGAGCGCCACGTTAAGTAAAACCCAAACTTTATACGATAAAAAGATGTTTTTTGAAGCTTGCAAACATAGTGCAACACCAATGGACTTGGTTTGGAAAGTTGGGTCCCAGTGGGTTTGGGGGTCAGGTCGTGACTCTTACCAGAAGCTAAATGAGACGGCTCAAATAGATTTGAACTTACTCACTGAGCTGTTTCCGTGGCTTTAAAATGAAATAAGAAATTCCACAAGACGTTTATTGGCCAAAGTGAATCTGAGGTTCTTAGAAACCTTGGATCAGAGTCGGGTATAAAATCCATCCCGTCTGTAATGAGAGTTTACATGTAGGTCGCTGAATCTCTGAATCAGCAGATACAGACTGAAATATGAATCAGCTGATCTCTTTGCATCAGTTTAACTTGAAACAACTTTCCCTGACTTAAGCCTCCACAGAAACTCTATTTTAGGGATGGAGGAGGGGGGGGGGGCATATCAGGAGGACTCTCAGGACCTCAAAAGCCCCCTTGTCTCTCATTTTCCCCTCAAGCGTAAGTGCGGCTTCTGGCCGCAGGCGATTGCCTGCTTGGCCTGCCCTGTTGCAATGCTCCTGATTTCAGATTTGATTAGTTCCAGATATAGACCAAACTCAGCGCCCACTCAGTTACTGGCACTCTGAACCAGTGGGCAGCATCTGGTGCTCACATCGATTTCACGATAAAGTCATCTAAAAACTTCTGCTTCAAGGAACCGTCAGAGCGCGCTTCCTTATCGAGCCGAGATCAGAGAGACACTTGAGCAGAGCTGATGTGTCGTGTCGTCAGTCTGTGATAGTCTCAGCCAGGCGATGGTGCGATTTTTCTTTCAATGGGAGTTTTTATCTTTGCAGTTTATTGCTGCGGTGGATGATAACAGCTCCAAACAGCCAGTGCAGCTTTGGTGATTAGTGAATGAAAACGTGTCCTGGCATGTATTAAAACTGAAAACAACTGTCAGACTGTCACCTGAGCAGTGCCTCATCATCTAACGCTGCTTTGTACTGCACACAAACAACATAATCACAGAAATGTCCACATCAGTAAACGGTAAAGGAGCCAGCTACCTGTCAGAACTGCGTCGGACGTGTACGGTAAGCAGGAACCCAACGTTTTTTTTTGGGTTCCTGCTCTGGTGAGGATCCAAGCGAGCTGAGCCGATACTAAAATGTGACGTCAACAGACTGCCAGCCACTTTGTGTTACAAAAGTACACCAAAAATACACCAAAAATACACCGATGTCCATCGCCGAGGTTCAGACACAACCAAGTACACCATCGCCTCGATGTCCTGCATTGTTTTATGTGTTACGGCAGTTTGGCGCAGCCGAGTCGTGCTATAACTCAAATTAACGTAGCCGATGTTACACACTGTACCTTTAATGCCCGAAAAAAGTATTTCATAAATCTTACATCTCTCACAGGATCAGGAGATACGGTCTAAAAAGAGCTACCAGCTGAGTCGGAGACCAGGTGACAAATATAGTTGCGACTAAATGTGTGCTTAAAAAAGATTTTGCTTGCCTGTTTGAGTGTTTTTTTTATGCACAAAAAGAAACCGACTGCATGTTTTTCCCTCTTTAACTGCTGCGCTCTCATGTGAAGCACGGAGTTTGAACTTTGCAGGTTTTTCCTGCCTTTTTTTTCTTTTTAACACTGCTCAGGGTGATAGAAGATAGCTCATCTTTGGATGGGATCCATTTTAGCTGCCGGGCATAATGTTCTGCGCTCATCGTGAAAGTATTGTGAGGGAGGCAGTATTCTCCCATCCTGGAATTCAGTATTTATGTCAGCATGTGTTGGTGTGTGTGCAAATGGAGCTTTTTGAATTTTTACTCATTTTTAGTTCTTTTCATGTACATTTCATTGTATTGACGATCTACGGTGTTATATCATAATTTGGCAGCCTCTTCCAATTTCTTCTGATGTAACAATGCCAATTATTATTCTGTAATATGTATATTTTTTTCCCTATTGTCTGTTTTTTCTGGGTGCCTGTTGCTGCAGGAGGTGCTTGACCTTTCCATCCCTTATGTATTTGTTATTATTTTTTCTTAATTTCATCATGTAAACCTTGTTTAGGGATTCCACATGTGTCTGATTTGGTGTTTTTCTGTGGTCCTTCGTCCTTGTGGTGCTTCGCTCCGGCTTCTTTTACTTGAACTTACAAAAAGGCCACCTGGCAAACATCCTCAAACGTGCGCAGAAGTCGTCGTTGTTGTTTACGGCGACATATACGTCGCGGCATCGATCTACTGAGCCATGTCGCTCCTGTTTGAACATGCGGGGGAGTTGATTTAGATGGATTCTTAAATGACACGCGCAGCCATAAATCTCCGTGCACGGGGGGGAGCCGCAGAGAGGACGTTTCAGGACTGCCTGGTGAAAATAGAATATTATTTATGGTGATGGTAACACTTCCTTTTCCAGTTGATGGTGTGTGTGTGTGTGTGAGCTTCGAAAGTATACACAGCAGGTAATGAGGAGACGTCTGCAGGGAGAAGTTTCCATTCACCAGTTAATTGTGGAACAGTTGCACACGTTTGTGCACGCGCAAAAAAAAAAAAGAATACGACATAATGAGAATGAGACACACCAAATCATCCAACACTGCTACAGCCATTATCAGGGAAAGAAGAAAAACATTAGGTGAAAAGCAAATATTGCCTCTAATGACTAACACTATGAACATTTGAGTTATTTCCAGCTGAAATCTCTTGCTCCCGTGAGTCTTCCTGCTTTAAATATCCCAATTTCCCAAATGGGAACTGCCCCTCCAGTGAATCAGTCCACCAACTATAGGTCGCCTTTAAATAAATACTCCTTCAGCGGCTATATGTAGAGTCGCTGCAACGAGGTGTCAGAGATCACACTCATGCCCCACATCCTAAAAGCCATATCAATATTCCATATCCACCCGAGTGTCACGGCCATGAGAGATGATTGATGTGTTTCTGTGGCAGTGGTTAGAAACAGAGCCCAAGGAGACGTGGGGGCAGCAGCGAGCGAGTGAGCGACACAGAACTCCATTTACCAACAAACACAAGACAAATCGCCCAGCGAGTCCCTGGCTTTAACTAATGTGAACCTATATGTGTGTGTGTGTGTGTCGTTACTGATAGATGTACACAGAACTCGAAGACGGGGGAATATGGGAACACTTGGATGATTCTGTGAGCGTTTGAAATGTGGAGTGATTATATATTCATTTGGCTGTGCTGCAGATACGGCCGCTTCCTAATAGCACTTTAGATGATGGTTAATATTTAGCATTCTGGAGACGCAGCAGCCTGCGAGATTAATTATTCAAAAAAAAAAAAAACAACATTACATGCATTTGATCCATGTCAGGGTTCCTATGGAGAAAGGACAGCCCAGTTTATAATAACATTCATTTGTTATTGATGTTTACAACATGTCTACACGCGGGGTATACAATATTAATATACATGGAGGTACAACTCAATCACGTCAGCGCTGCTGAAGTGGGATATTGCAGAGGCATTTTATTTATTTAATTTAAGATTATTAGCCAGGGATATGGAAATGACTACTCGTGTATATCCTTTTTTTCCCCAGCTTTACGACTGGTGTACGGGTTGTTTTTGAGCCTATTTGGATGCATTTGTCATGCTATACCTGAGGCCACCATGTCTTGGTTAAAGCAGAGGCAAGGTGTCACTCGAAATTGTTTTGATAGATATTGCAGCTCGGCAGTGACCAAAGGGCTCAGATCCAACCACGGCATCCACATGGTGAAATGAGAGAGGTAGAAAGACAGAGGAGAGATTGTGTTATATTATTATAGGTACAGCAGCCAACCATAAGAAAGATGACTTCATGAAAATGCACGACATGACAGGCCACTGGAAAAAACAGCAATTTATGTAAACATGAATCACACCCGTACAATTTACACTGGGGTTATATTTATATTACACATTTAAAATATGCAGCTTTTGCCTGGACTGTGAAAGTGTACTCCTACACTGCTATATATTCATAATTTCGATTTGAAGGGTTAAAATAATCTGTATTTGCATCTCAATTCTCTTTCCTAATATAATCTGTATCCATACGTTAATGTCCGTGATTCTACAAAGTTCTCCTGAGTAACAGAGCAAGAGTTTCTTCAATGAGACAAACAACCAGGTGAAACAAAGCAGTTAACCAAGCTTACATTCTTTCTGTGTCAGAGCAGAACTTGTACCACAGTCACAGAGTGAACCTTGTGAATGAAGCTCTCACTCTCTGTATTTAAAGTCTGAGCTTTAACCCGTCTCTCCGTCTGAGTCCGAGCCATTTTAAGATCGTCAACATGAGCCAAAATTGGTTTCTGCTTCTTAACGTTAGCCTAAAGCCCACGACTGCCCATATCTGCCTGTAGGCTCAAGAGCTTGTCTGTTCTGTCCATCAGTATAAGCTTCTATCTATCTTTATCTTCTTTTAGAGCGTGCGCCGCTCTTTCCACCAAACTAAATTCAAGTTTCGTTACCAATGTCAGCCTCAGTTTCCCTTTTTCTGAGCCTGGCTGCCCTTGCTGACCTTTGGTTTCAGTTTGTTCCCACACAAGTCATGGCCCTTTCCACTTTAAGTCCAGTCCTCCCAACATCCTGTTATTTTGAGTGCATGCTCTTCCTTTTGCTTTGTGGTTCACGTTAAAGTCAATAAAAAGCAGTAAAACAGGTGTCATGAGTGTTATTAACGTTATTAATAGTGCTGTTAAACAATCGCATTAATGTCATAGTTAACTCGCAATTAACCCGTGGTTTACTGTGTTGTTGCCTTAATTAGCTAATCCGAGCTAAAGCAGCTAGCGGTCTTCGGAGGTCTTCTTACTACGGTTCGGGGGTCTGCCAGCTTGGTTGGTAACACTGCATACATCATAACTTGGATGTGGGGAGTGCGTTGAGAAATGATCCAGGCTGTGTTACATACGCAGAGCCCGCTTTGAGACGGAGACCGCTTAAAACGTAACGTTAGCCTACTACTCTTTGGCCGGCTCGCAAGCCCAAACGAGGGTGTGCAGCGTGCCTGTTGTTTTGTTTACGGTCTAGCTAGATCCGGTGTGGTGTTTGCTAGGCCAAAAAGAACGTTAATCTTGCGATAAAAAAATTGAGGTTTGCTTTAACGACTTTAACTGACAGCACTAGTTATTAACCATTGCTTTTTACATTTGAAAACTTGAAAAAATGTGCATCCTCTGCCCGGGAATGTTGGGTGCATGTCTGCTACAGAAAGAAGTTTCAGTTTTACAATACCTTCAGACATTCTGAGCTGAAAAAATATGTAATAAAACAGCTTTGGTGATCATTACTTTTCTGCGGCTTGACAGTAATGTTGGCTCCATAATGGAATATAAATGTGTGATGGAGGGAGGAATAATGGAACACAGGTGAAACACATCAGGGCGGGACAGACAATCACAGAAGCTGCAAAACAAGGACGGGGGACGGGAAGTGAATCTAGAGCAAAGAAACAAGGAAAGTAACAGGAAACAGACCAAAGAGTACAAATAGAACAAAGACAAAAGCAAGAGTCCAAATCCAACTCACAGTTTTTACTGTCTCTGACATGGCAGCTTGCTCCTCTGGGGTGATTAACATGCTGTCCTTTTGTCTGATAGTTTGTTGTGAACCATCCTGCTCTGATAAATCCAGTGACCTCTCCATGGCCCTCGATGACCCACAAAACACTTATCCAGCTTCTCCTCTGCCCAGTGACTGTATCTCCTGTTACAACCTTGGATATTAGAGCTGGATTTGTGCCTGCAGAGCTTCCACGTTTGGATTCTATCCTATAAGCTGACCTGCTCGTTTCCTAGGACTTGTTCCAACCTGTACGCTTTCTGTTGGTCACTCATCCAAGGTGTCATGTCTCGTGGGTCAACCTCGTGTTTCTTGGTTCTCATCACCCGCCTAGCTTAACCCTCAGATCCAGCTTTACCCATCAGTGCCCTTGAGCTTCTCCCAGTGCGTCTACTCTGGAATTTTCCACATCCTTACCTGCATTTACTTTCCCCCAGTCACTTCCCCCCTCCTCTGGAGATCACCTGACCCAGTCACCTCTCTACCCAGCTGCTCTTTGTCAGCTTCGGTGTATTTCGAATATTTACTCAACAAAGTTTTTAGAGGCATTGCCAGATGGTGCCTGTTGCAAATTAAGCTGCCATAACATCCGGGCCTATTCCTCCCACCTGTACCTTTTGGCCCATTACCTGCTTATATTGTATCTGTTTCTCGTCTGATTGCCTGTTGCCAGCATCTCGCTGCCAAATGCTTACCATCCCACCTCAGCCTCTTTGGAGCTGTTTACCTCATTTAAATCCTGGCTTGTAAGCTCTAACTTCTCTTTTAACCTCTGGATGTAGTGCATTGCTTTCCATCTTGTATCTCCTTCTACATCGGGACCATTTATCTGTTAGCACCTACCAATATTATGACATGACTTTGCTTGAAAATCTGTTTCCCCCCCTTTATTCTTTCCACATAATATATCACTGAACAAGAGTGCACTTCAGCCCATGTGTTATAGAATATCTGTTTAGGTATGACTGACTTATTTTTTTATGAGGCACATACAGTAAATCTGTAATTTTGCCTATCAGGAACTCTAAAAACAAAAACAAAATCTACTTGGTGCGTAGGACAGTCAGTACATTTCCATGCACAGTTAAGTTCAGAGCTGGGGTGTAGGGGGCTCTGGATAGAGGGGGGTTGCAATGAAAGTGAGGGCCGGTAGGTGGGATCCCGGCCCCCTTCTCATGGAGGGGCCGGGTGCACCACCGGCCCATCTCCGAGCATGAGTGTGATAGGACCCGATAGGGATGGTGAACCATGCCTGGGCAGGGCGAAGCCAGAGGGGACTCTGGTGGAGGCCTGCAGCGGTCCTGACGTGCAAATCGGTCATCCGACCTGGGTATAGGGTCGGATGTTCCCTGCGAACCAACTAATGAACACTTCAACTTCTACTGAAGTCACTTTTTGAGTACTTGTACTTTTACTCAAGTCTTGGTCTCTAGTACTTTATACATCTTATTACCCAGGAACTGTGGAGCAAGCAGTTTGGATTCAAATGTTTTACCCAAACCAAATTTGGGTGAATTGAGAAATTCAATTCAGTACACGGTTTAAAGATTTTTTAAAGTCAGGTTTAAGTCGGACTAACTCAATCAGATTCTACACACAAACTTGCAATGCTTCAGTACTAGAACAGAAGATCCCGCACACTTACGAGGTCTAGCACTAAAACGTTGCAGTAAATATAAATACAAGTTAGACAGTATGTGGGATTTTCTGGTTGCTGTTTCTTCCGTGTATCTGCTCACAATGACTCTCACAGGGATACACAACTAGCAAGGTCATAGGAATGAGCGAAGGAAGGACAGGTTGTGCGTGGGTGTAAAGATAAATGGAATTGAGAGACATGTGGAGAGGGTGTTTTTACGCAGTTGGAGGAAAAGACAAGAAATATAGAGTGAGAAAAAGGTTGCATCTTTTTTTAATGATCATTGTTCCTTGCAGCCAAATTTAAATTTGTTCCATCCACCACAGACGCAAAGACAGGCTGATCGAGCCGCAGTTAAATGTCATCCCCTACCATGTCCTTGGTGAAACTTTGAAATAATCAGTCATGAGTACGACTCTTGATGAGAAAAAAAAGAAATGCTCTGAGATGGTATGGCTGTTGAATAATGCACAACTCATGGCACCATGCTGGATTATTATCTGCCATGTTTCTGTTCACTCAACACTGTTTCCTTTTAAAGGACAATGAGAAAACACTTTGGTAACAACATAAATTAATGAAGAATAGAAACGCGCTTACGGACAAACTGCCAGAGCACATGCCCACGTATGCCGGATACATAAACCAAGAAAAAAGAGGGAAACAGCTGTACAGTGAATGCATGGAGACCTCATCAGCTAACAGACAACTGGATGCACTTGTTGATGACAAAAGCCTTTTTTGGTATGTGAGGGCCACCATAGTTCTCTGATGTGCTTAGGAAAGGGAGGGGTGAGAGGAGATGTCAGATGGACAGTACCTTTCATTAGTTGGCGGGGTGTGGGCTAGCATGACGATGTACCGGTGCGACGACAACAAACGATGACAATGAATGTATGATGAATGTATGAAAACGAACGGCGACAATGGCAACGACATTGAACACGACACAACAGACAACAACGGGAGGATGTCCAGCGATATTTACACCAATCGCAAGGGAGTGACGTTCTCGTGGGTGGAGCCACCCTGACATACCGGTGCCCCGAGGGAAGGCTACCAAAGAATGTGACAATTGGGGCTGGTTATTTTGAACCAAACATGGTTTAATTCTAACACACTGGACCTTGGAAACATGTCGTCACAACAATCACAATAACTGTATCTGTGAATTCGGCTGACATTCCAACATATCTGAGTTTCAAAGTTTTCAATTTATGCTGCCAATGTTGGGCCCCCACATTTGCAATTGGTAATGAGCAACGCATCATGAAATGATAATGAAGTTAAATGGGAATTTATTACCTGTGAAAATACCTCAATAAAGAAGCCCAAGTACGGCTGCCTTCGATTGATCTTGGTAAGTAGAAAATATTTGAGGAAGCGATCTTTCCCACAGTCATCGGCTTTGGCTGCACAGCTCTAATTAACATATCGAGTGTGCGAAGTGATATTGAGTGTTACCTTAGCCATGATAAATAACACAAGCTTTATCTCACACACTGCTTTTCTCTAATTGAATCAACAGCAGAATTGACACTTTTTTGTTCTTGCTGAACAGGACATTCGATTTGTGCCGCGGTCAGATGGTGAGGAAAACTGCGGGGACGGAGGAGGTCAGATGACCTGTGGGTGGAGAACAATGAAGTGACCTCGCCTTCAGCAACAGGAAGAAGCAGAGAGTGCAAACATACAATCTGATACACTGTGTATACTGTAACACCATTTTATTTCTTTTTTTTTTACCCATTAACGTATTGTGACATCATAAATGCGATGAAAAACAAAATCGAAGAGAGCACAAAAACACAACCACGGATCTTAGCTGCAATGTTCTGGTCATTAATATTTTATATCTTTTCCTCCGGGCCCTCTTTCAATCAGTCTTTCAATTGATCCAAATGATGACATAAAAAATATTGAGTGCTGTCCCAAGCTGTAAAAAGCGAGCTCGAGTTCCCATCAATGCTGATTAAAGCCGAAGCCGATGGAAACCAGCATGTGTTACATTCAGTCATTTGAGATGGGCGTGAACGCACCGGTCAAAATCTGCTCAGTCACAGGTTTGAAGGTGACTTTTGAGTCTTGAGTGAGAATATGGCGTAACATCAGTGATAGTGATTTTACATTAAATGTATGTATTGTATGTAGTAAATGTCTGGTGTCTCTTGTCTTTAATCGTCTTTCACACTTGAACTGAACACAGCTGCTGTGGTCTTCTTGGCGTCCAACCAACAGATGTTTTGACATATTTGTTGAAAGTGATTTATCGCTTTATTGCAAAGTGAACTTACTAGTAGGTATAATTTCGCTGAGTGACCACTGACCGACTTTCTTCAATATTGCTAAAACACAGACAAAGAGGTAGAAGGGCATCCAGGCTGAGCCTGTCTGTGTGCACTCCACTCACCAGTAAGAGGTCACTGCAAGTTCAATGATGCAAAAAGGTCCAAACTGGGATGGTGAGAGCTAAATCAAGCCGTTACTTTTGGAGAATGAAGAGACACGGCTCCCCTGAATTTGTCACTGGAATAGGCTGCAAACTTAGGTCGGTTTTAACAAAGACTTTTACTTTCTGCTTATACGACTGGATTTCCATATATCCTCTTTAAAACCTCTGGGATTTGAATTTCTGCAAAGGAGGAGCTGGGGAATTTCAAGGCCACATTTTCCTTCCTCAGATCAAACCTACCATTAGTGGAGTGTTTGGTCACGTATGTTGGGAAGAGGAGCAACAGCTCCGACAACATGCACAGAGAGATCCGCCGATGCAGAGGCAGGCAGGAAATACCTCGACGGTAGCCGGCGCTAAATTTAGCGGAGCGTTATACCAAAACGCTCGTCTCATACTTGAGCCTGAAGATCTAAAAAACCTATTTACCACAGCTATGCAGGAAATGGTTTGAGACGGAGGAAACTGTGGCAACATGAAGTATGGAACTGGCCTGGACAAGAATCCAGCACCTGCACCGAGAGAAATATCTGTAAACATCATTTATTTACACTTTAACAACTGTTTTAACACAGAAAGAATGAAACCACCCTAAATTTGACTGTAAATAAAACATGTCAGGTCTTAAACTCATGGTAAAGCTGCTTCCAATTTTAGTATTTATTTATTATTTTAGTGTTTTTTTGGATGGATTTTACTGTACTTTGCATGCATATGTATGCACCAACGTCATATCAAATTCATACAGTATTTTCAAAACATCTGAGGGATCTTTTTTATGACAGATTCAGTGGGAAAGAAATTAAAAATTCATATTGGCATGTCAGCCTTAGAACACGAAAACAATTTTTTTCCTCCCCAAATTATTGAATTTCCTGAAATTGAAAACAACACTGTCCGACTCTAGGGACATACAATTATTCAGGATTATGGAAGCTGTGAATGATTTTTTTTGCTTCCTCTGGGAGGTTTTGATGGTGAAATATGTGCAAGAAAAAAAAAATTTCATCAACAGCTTCAAATTGACCGTCTGGAAGTGAAAATATTTCCGTTAAAAAAATTCATGTGTAAAAAGTATGAAAAATTTACCTCGTCAACCCGTAGCCTCTCATACAGCACAGCATGGTTGAACCTGAGGACCATTTATTACCGTAATGTTTATTATTGATATTTTTTGATCAATAAAATATACTTAACAGTCCCCACAGGGAAAATCTTTCATTGGCAAACACGCTAAAACTGCAGCAGAGCCATGTACAGCATGACCGAGACAACAGACAGCCTATAAAAGAACCATAACTCATGAAATTTAAAAATAAATAGACCCACCTGTCGCATGAAAAAACATTAAACACAGTGCAAAATGTGCAGTCAACCTATTTCTTGATAGACGTTTGTGATAAATGAGAGTTTCAGATGGTTGTTTTTTTTTAATCGAGGCCATGTGGAACACTGTGGAAATGCTGTAACTACAACGCAGGTGACCAACATTTCTGAAACTGCAAGAAATCCATCTCCCAAAAGCCCGATTGGATGATTAATTGCGCACCATGATGCCCTAAAACCACACGTCAAACAAGAACCAATGTGACAGATATTTGAAGCTAAAACTGGACAGAATCCATACAGTATCTGTCTCTCTGGCTTCAACTTGTGTGATTTACATATAAATTAGCAGCTAAAAATGGAATCCGACTTATATTTCCAAAAACAATTAGAATCAGACACGAGTGCGATGTGAAACAAAACTTGAAAGATTGGTTTTATTAACACATTATTCCAAAAGCATAATCTGCCTCATTAACTCGAAATTAGCAATTAGTATACTCATGCTAATAGAAGTTCCCATGTATTAGCTGATGAGGCTGTGCTCAGAAGACTTTGCTTCTACTTTCTTTGACTCTGATAGACTTTAAAGTTTACCTTGTCCCTGTTTACAAATGCGTATTTAAAACATGAACATATGAAGTCTCATGAGGGCAATTACTCTCAATTAGGAAATGTCCTTTTATGGTCGCACTCTTTGACTTTAAGCTCGACAGAATAAAACAAACACACACTTCAGTCATTTTACATTAAGATGGAGGCCATGGCAACATTGCGCAAGTAAAGTGAGACGACCGGAAACAGGATGAGGCCACAAAAAGCTTCAGAAGTGAATTCTACTAGTGAATTTGACCCCGCCCCCACAACAGCACTGCTGCTGTATACACACAAACGCTCCCTTGGTCTGGTCTGATAGTGTTGCCTGACAGAGCTTGTTTTCAGATGAAGGTTGTTAAATCGTTTAGATTTAGAGTCAGAATTATAACAACAACACAATTTGCCAAAATGTTACGTACTACAGCTTTATTAAGTTCAGTGTCGCTTGATGTTTTCTCATTTTTCTTGATTTTGGTTTGGTTTTGATCCACCTTTAATTGTATTGTGCCACAAAAATGAAAGCAGCAGTTGTAGCAGGGACACAAAATGACACACGTGTGACACACACACACACACAAACACACAGAGAGTGAGAGATGTCTTTGTGGAGGCTGTTATTGATTGGGACTGATGGAGAGGAGGACACATCAGTTGGGCAATATATGCCAAAATCATTTCCCAGACAACTGGCCTTAAACAGCCATCTGTCTTAACTTATTAGGACAAGGAGATTCATTTGGCGCAGACACCTGGCCACTGTTATTCATTTTCATTTCAGCATGATATAGCGCAGACACCCACCCCCTGTTTTATTGTTTTACAACACAACTAAACAATCATTTTCGCAGTGTGGGAGCTCAGGCTGGAAAAGCAAAAGCCAGCTCTGGGATTCTTTGGCAGCACCCAATATGTTGGCAGTATGTAATCTATCATAGCCAGACGATCTACATGCGTTAGTGGCCTGTCTGGGGGTGAGGAGGCAGTGGAAAAGGGACATGGAGCAAAGATGTGGCCTACTTTTTGCCTCAGTGACGTGTGCGGCGTGGCGGGATCAAAGCTTCCGCAGCGCGCGCGCATGCACGCAAACAAAACAAAGAATTGAAATTGTTACCTCATGAAGACGAGCGTAAAAGAGCCACAAATGGACGGTGGCTTCTGTCTGTGTTAAAGAAGGGTTTGCCACGCCTTCACTGTCTGTTGGTGAATTACTCTTCTCTAATTCCTCTCCAGCGGCGCAGCGAGATCAAATAGTCATCCACAATAATCACATCAGTGGCCATTAAACAAGACCGGTGATTAGGTCTGGGAGCCATTTGGGGGGATTTCTAAATGAGTCATCAGACCTTCCTCCATCTCACAGGACTGGCCTCGGCGGCTCTGCCACACTCCCATTTGTCAACAGATTCCTCTGAGCTAATACAAAATGTATTGGGTAGGCGCTGCACTCTTAAGAGAAGTGCAGCATAATTGAAGGGACACAAACAAGTAATAGTCTGCCTTTAAAGGTTATATTCGGTCTCTGTGGTCTGGTAACTTCTTTTACGCTCCCCAGACTCAATCATAAACCTCACCTTAAAGTCTCACAATACTTGGTGAAATTGAATTGTGGACAAATACGGTTAGACTTGCCCAAATCGATAGGAGAAAGTCAGCAAAGCCCCAAAGTGATCAAATGGGTTCTGTTTATTTATTTATTTATTTATTTTCATTCATTCCACATAAATTCAAATTAGTCAAAAGGGTAATAAGAAATGCAAATTCTTGGTTATATTTTATGTAGATTGCATTTTTAGTTTCTACTTCTGGCTGGACTTAGTGCTGTACAAGAAAAAAAAGATTAAAAACAAATAATAACATAAAGAAAAGTTAACTAAAATGCACTCAAAGGCTGGGGCAAACCAGACGGTCTGTAGTTTATTCTCAAGTACACCTATATTGATGGAGGGGTGAGCACTTTATTGCAAATAGTAAAGTGTTCCAAAGCTTTCTTGGAGGCTAAAACAAATACACAATCACACGTTCCCTTTAGCCTCGACCGAGGAACATGTTACTCCAGTCAATCTTCCTACAGGCAGTTAGAGGTAACTGGTTTGATGATCTAAGAGATCTGGAGGTGGGAAGTGGAGGGATGTGAGGTGAAATTACGGCATCAGAGAAAGTCATAAAAAAACGTGTCGTTGTTGTTTTGCAGTTACTGTAATAGTGTCAGCGTTACTTCTTAAAAAAAAAACGTTGTTATTGCAAGACTTGGAGTGGTAAAGTGACCCATAGCAAAATAATATAAAGGGAAGGGGAGACAGAGTTGCAATGATTGAGTAATAAACACACAAGAAAGAAGGATGAATATGAAGAATATGGAATAGAACTGAATAATTAAGACTAATAATAACGAATCAGGTCAGTAAAATCAGTGCAGGCACATCCTATTTCACGTAAACTTGACACTTACTTACAGGGAAGCAGTAGGCATGTATGTCAACCTACTTCACAAATACTCTACTCTTCCTCACCTCTCTATTCCAACAAAAATGACTCTCAACTGTGCGTTTTCCACATGTTTCGCAGACTCTCTGACACCAAGGTTGCTGTTTAATTAAGCGAGGCTTCAAACGCCATCTAAACAAACATACGCGCTACAAACAAACAACAAGTCCAATTACAGCCGTGTTAATATGCAGGGGCAAAGCAGCATCAGACTCCCACACGAGTGGGAGGGAATGGGAGGAGGGGGAGGAGGAGGAGGAGGAGCTGCTTTGATCCATACTTGGAGATTGGAAATCAACGCCGCCGCTTAGTTCAGCGGGGATTCGTGTAATCCAGAGACGAAATGGTCCTGTTGCTAATCAAAGGACCTCCAAGAAATCCTTCAGAAAAAAAAAATATTGGAGGACTTGCATCAGAACCCTGAGGTTTTAACGTATTTTTAGAGGGACGTGAAAAGAAGAAAAAAAAAATCAATCCAGCCTTAGTTTGAAATTCTGTTATTATGTGACAATCACAACAGACGAGAGCAGACACTTTTCCTCAGTCCTCTTCTTCTCTCCACTCTTATTGATCCTAATACAACTGCCCTTGAACTTGAAATGAATCCACGGTGGAGCCTCCGTAATGTCCTTTAACTTTAAAAGTAGATCCACTGCTGTTGTCCGGCAGAGTCCTGAGGTGTATTGATTCTTCTGATTGGACAGTAGAGCTGAGACCTGCAGAGATGGAATCCTCTGATCTATGTAGGGGTTTTTTGTTGTTTTTTTTCTGCGTGCAACATTCAGAACACAAATGCACCACAGATACTAACGCCGGCTGAATAAAAGCATTCCCTCACGGGGAACAGGTGCAATACAGTATAGTACGATATTGGACTGCAGTGTTTTCTCATAAATGAAACAGTTGCAGGCTGATATTGGGTTATCTCGACGCCTGAGGCCACGTCAAACTGTGCCATTACTCTTCGCCGCTTGAAATGAGCATCACAGAGTGTATGAAGGCTGCCTCGAGCCATGTCTGCCCAACGACTGACCCTGACGTAAATGTCACGTGTGTCGCCGATACTCCGTGTGCAATTCACGTGTGTTCTCCTCCTCCAACATGTAGGCCAAGTGTGGTATTTTGAATTCCAGATACATCGAGGTTAATAAATATGTTTTTTTTTGGCTCGCTAATTTAAATCTCGAGTCTCCGAGTTCATTATGTGCATATGTGTGTGTGTGTGTACATGAGACTCCATGTTCATTATGTGTGTGCGTGAGCCTCTGTCTGTGTTATCTTTGGCCTCATTAAGCGTGAGTTGATGGGTTGGCAAGGTTAATAGAGATTCATAATCTAAGCGCAGCTGCAATCCCCCATGTTTTATAGGCTGTTTTGTGTGTCAGTGTGTGTTTAATCTTCATGTGTGCTCAGAGTTGTGATTTTGTGTGTCTGTGCCTCATATATATGCTGCTCTGCATGTGCTCTGTAATCTGGTTTACAGGAAACATGTCAATTTCCCCCTGCTAGTACTATCATTAGCCTGGGGCCTAATCCTTAGTTATAATTCAGATGATGGACCCTGCCGGTGGGGGTCCACTAATAAGTGACATAAATAAGCAGCAGAAAGCTCTCCATGTTATTCGACGACCAGCGAGGACCTATGAGAAGTGCAGTTACACACACACAGAACTCTCATTGCCTTCCATTCATCTGAGCAGCCACGTCCGTGTGAAAGAGCGGCACAAAATGTGTCCCCACTTTCCCCAAAATGTCCTTGTTTCCTGTGGTTTCCAATTTGTTTTTGTCCTCACAAAGACATACACGTACAAGCATGCACACAGGTGCACACAATCAAATGCAGACACTGTGGTATTATAAAATACTTCATGCTCATGGTCAAAAAAAAAACAAAAGATAAAAGAAAACACAGAGCAGTGGTGGTAGCTCCACGTTAGCCTGTGGCTACATCCACACTACTACTATTTTCATTTTGAAATGCATGATTTCTCATACGACCACCATCTGGTGTCCACACCACTAGTCCCAAAAATTGTTTTCAAGAGGTTTCAAGACACTGCTGTTTCTACTTAGTTCAGGGGCAGCATTTTAGTCTGAACGGAACAAAAACAACATCAGGACACAATGATGTAGTGACTCATGTCTGTCTTTGGGTCTAGTTTCTAACTTTCTGTTTACGGTGACAACCACATGCCCTGTGTACCCATAGACCATATACAAAATAAATGGACAGAATCTTCCAGTTTCTGTGGTAAAGTCAAGCAGGAAGGAAAGATATACTGAATAGTCACCAGGGGGCGATTCCACTGGTTGCAGAAAGAAGTCTGTTTGGACGGGTAAATGGTCTATGGGAAAATGTGCTTTTACTTCTCGCTTGATTTATAGTATAGTTTATTTCAGTAAACATTCTGTAAATTATGTTCCAAATTAGAGAAAAACAGCTGATAAAGTACATGAGTGTACACAGGTGTGATGGCTGGTATCGTCCAATAGGAGCCTGGTTCCGAGTTGATTTATTCCACAAGAGCAACTTACTTCAAAACTTCAAAGCAGGGAAACAAATAAAAGACGAAAGGGAAGGATTTCAAATGTCAGAAAAGAAAAAAATCCACCCCTGTGATAATTTGCTGTCATTTTTCTGTCACAGCCAGATAATCCAGTTTTGTCTCATGTCATTGAGTCACCTTAAAGTGGGTTCAGGCTTTTGTATTGTACGAGATCACACATTAAGCAAAGGCCCTTTGTCAGGAACAAGATTAACAGCCTCGCTCTGATACGAGATTATCGAAGATCTGTATCAGTCGGTCTATAACGTCTGTGGATTAGATCGCACGCTGGAGATTAATCAGGAGACAATCTGCTACGACTTGAATTTTTACAACAGGATTTTCATCCATGACACATTTCACTATTTAAGGTTGAAAACTGAATTTTACAAGGTTATCAGTATCCTCACTATCATCCGGAATTCATACTGAGGCTTGTTCCTGAGTGTCGAAGGCACAAGAATCATTTATTCTCGGCATTTTACCTAATTTCATCAGGAGTTGTGAAATGAAAGTCCGAGGCATGTACTGTATAATATGTGACTTCAGCTTAGCGGGATAATGGAAGAAGAGAGTGAATAGAAATGTCAAATGAATTTAAATCTTGGCTGGAGGTTTTTAAGATGTGTCAGGGAGATAAAAGAAAAAAAAGCCTGAAGGAATAGAAATAAAGTATATATGACATTTTAAAATATGCACTGGTAAAATTGATGCTTGAAGTGTAACTGAAGCTCTAAACCACTTTATTCAGGTGTAACTCCGGTGCCGGTCTTCACAGTATTAGTGTACAGTATTGAAATTATACATGTTGTAATAAAACTGCCTCTCATGGTGAGCATGATACAGTGTCTGGGATAATTTGATTTTGAGCTGACAACATAATTCAAAAATAATTTAGAATCAAAATCTTAATAACATTAATGAAAATACTCTCATTCAGAATAATTAAAAAAAAAATCTGTTTCCATTGTAGTAACTCCTCCCTACCCCTTCTTGCTGTGAGGCAACAGTGCTAGCCACTGTTCCACTATACCGCTCCCCAAACAGCGAACAGAAATGCACCATCTTTGTAAATAAATGATAAATTGGCCTTTGTATTCAAATATTCCGATTTTTCAAAGGAATACGAACATTTAACCGCGAACCCAACTCTATGTGTGTCTGCCTTTCTTTCTTTCTTTCTCCGTTTCAACGTTTGCTTCTCTCTGTTGCACAGATCAAACACGCTCCTAAGCCTTTACTGCAAATAGAGAACGTGTGGGAGTGGGACATGTGAGCTTGCACTGATACACAGCCGAATGGACACTTTTCACTTCAAGACAAAACCGTTTAAAGGGCTGCACAACGTGTACAGTGTGGATCGTTGAACCTGGTGCAGAACTGGTGTTTTACTTGTCATGTGTCAATTCTGTTCTTATGCTCTCCGACTCTCTGAGACATTTCCTTCTTTCTCCTTCTGTGGTTCATTATAGACTGAGCTGTTTCCCTTTGTTAAAAACACTAAATGTATGTGTGTTCAGGGCGACTGTAGAATGTCAGCAGGAGATGGCTAAACTACAGTACACATAAAAGGCTTATTCTGAGGCTAAGGAAAACTTGACATTTAAAGCAGAACTTTACAAATCTTTTTTCTCTACAGAGCTCCCCCTACAGTTTTGGAGGACATATTTTTACGACACCGCCGTAAACATCCGTCTATTGGCGCTTCCCCTCTCCTGGTCATGTGCATTTGTTTCCAATGGGGCCGGCGAGTCATGTCCATCCATTTTGATTTACAATTCATGCCAATCAAAAAAGCCAGTCTGATGTTTACTCATGTGTGAGACAGTCGTTTACTCTGAGCCTCTGACAACAGTTTTCTCTGATTTTTCTCCAGCTCTGCCATGATGAGACCTCCTGATTATGAGGACTCCTGATCTTGCAAGGCTGATTTTCCCGCGAGCAGACAGTAGGGGAAGTGGAGACAGCCCGAAATCTCCCCGCAACAAGACATTTAACCATCATAATGACTCCAAAGCTGTTAGATTCATATTAAAAACCTGCACAGTTCTGCTTTAAAACCCAGGCTCACCATCTCAGAACATCTCAGAACATCTCTGAGACATCTATGCAAGTCATAAAGGAACTGTAAGGTTTACAGATTTTCAGTATTGACCAGTAGCAAAGCTCAACCATAATGGTTGGGTCAATAATAGAGAAAATTGAAATGGTCAGATTGATACTGATTATGGGAAAAATGTGGAGCTCCATGCAAGACAGAGACTGCACCAACCAGTGGGAGCTTGTTAATATTAGGAGGTGATGGAAAGAACACCCTGTAATGAGTGAGTTAATCAACACCTGCAGCTGACTCTGGAGATGTCAGTAATTAGTGCACGGTGTTTGCGAATGTTTGAACCCCCCCACCCACCCCCCCAACACACACACACACACACACACATACAACCGACAGACAGACAGACTATGCATCCTCAGGCTTAATTCTCCCAAGTTTTGCTCAAGAGTTTGAGGATTAAACCTGACAATAACAACCTCATCCATGACAGAGAAAACGATAAGCTTCACATTAGCACGACATTAATGCAGGCCATTATTGCAGCTGTGCTTAATTTCTCAGCCCTCTCTGCCTTATGAGAGCGCCCTTACATTATAATGCTAACTGACATATAGAGGTCTCCGGAGCAGTCGCTGCGCAGAGAGCGAGGAGGATTAACTGGCCGCCTCAACTTTCTCCCTCGCACAAAATATCCTCCTCTGTTTCATTAAGAGAATGAGCCGTCCTTTCACTCAGTGGTCTGCAGGAAACAAGGAGAGGCCACGGTTGTTTTTTTCTGACATGACACCAAAGAGGCAGAAACTTGTTCCAGGGAAAGATTCAAACTTTAATTTTCCTAATGTTGGGATTAGGCTAATCCTAAAAAAAGGGAAAGAGGATCGGACCATTGCTTTATGTGACTCGAGAGGAATTATAGTGTTTAACGTTTTAAATGGTTGCTTTGGCCGAAGAACAACACAGAAAAAAGCTACAACACAGGCACGTGTTCATGAAACCAAATAATGTCAAATCCTGTCAAATCATTGGCATTTGGGTTGGAATGATGTGTCAGTGAGTTTAACTCATACATGTATGTAATGATCAAGCATGTCTTTAATAAACCCGGTGTCATAGACCTTTTTTCACAGCAGATATTTGTCGACAAACACGTGTAGCAATTACATTCATAAGGGTTCCACGCTATTGTTCAAGTGAAAGAGCAGGACACACATTTTTCTGAATAAAAGCGTTATTTTAAAACTGCAAACCCATAGACCTTCCCATATTTTCTGGATGTGTTCCAATAAAGTGAATTATAATTATACTACAGCTATTATTGAGCACAACATGGAAGGAGAGTAAAATTTTATTTTATTTTATTGTAATAGTTTAGGTATAAATATAGACCATTACTAAAAAAAAAAAAAAGTGGAAGTAGTTTTCAAATCTGAACTCCCAAATTGAAGCCTCCAGAGTCACGCCTTTCCTCACAATGAGGTGCTAATGTAAATGCAAATATGCCTGAATGTCAATACAGATAACCATAAATATACTATACACAATCATGTATAGTATTAATATGTAATACCGCAAAACCGCAGCCCATTACAGAAAATAATGTCTACTCTGTTTGCAACCAATCCTGGGTGACATGACTATAGCCTGAAAAACAAGTCATATTTAAATATTTAAATCCACTTGTGTTACATTAAGTTGCACACATACATGCTGTCGTGACAATTTTATTTAGTAATCCTAATTTGCATTCACAAATTGTCTCGCGAGCTTGAGGTCGATCCGCTTCTTTAAACTTAGTGATACTGGGACAATTGACAATTTGTGGATACAACCAATGTCTGATTATCTTTTTTTTGTGTATACTTACAACACTGTTTACTTTACTGTTGGTGCAGCCCAACATTACATCCTACCGCACAGTACTGACTGAAAATAACACCATATACACCAGAATGGTTAAATACTAGAATATCAGTTAGATCATTTCCTTTTATACCAAGAATCCAGTCACTGGGGGGATGCACAAGTGTTGTTTTGGTGCCAGTTGCAAGCATTGATAAATGGTGAGGGCTGCGTGAGGAAGGGCATCAGACATAAAAATCAATGCCAAATCAACATTGAGGATAGGAAAGATAAAAAAGATTTCCCTTTAACATCAATTATTCCTTTGGTTATCCATACAGCTGATTATAGCTGCAGATACACAATCACTGCCAGAGATAGAAAGCAGTGGATGCCCTGATGTTCATGGCGCTCAGAGCCGGCAGTCTGTGAGGGGGTTGACTTCCTCCTCTGTACGAGATGATGAGTATTTCTGAAAAAAGAAGCTGAGGAAGCTCACCAGCCCACAGCCGTGCTAACGATTCATCCTCATTTAGTTAATGAACATCCTCCTACACTCTTTCTCCACAACCATGTTCTCAATCTCCCACTCTACCTAACTCTCTCACTCTCTCTCTGATTCTCCTTTACTTGTATCTCTCTCTCTCTCTTCTTCTCCTCTTTATCGCAATTTACCATCCCCTCGCCCCCATGCTACCAGTCCTCCTTCTAATGCTAATTATGATAACATGAAATCATTAGGATAGCCATCACAATATCTGCTATGGTAATTCCATAATAATGACTGTCTCCGTCTCTAGCCCTTGCAGCTACAGAGTTGCAGTACCTGACCCCGGTCTGCACACAGCACTTGTAATTAGTGAAGCCTTATTGCCCGGGATCTATAGCACTGGCAAACGGAGGGACTAATGTTTACCCTTAGGATAGTGTTGCAACTGCTGGTCATAAAGTGCAGGGCTGAGGTAATCTGCGGGGGTTTGCAGACCAACAAAATTCACATTAAAAGGTAACTCATTCATCACTGATGCGTAAAAGTAATGCATTCGTTATTTTGACCTTTGAGCCAGAATGTCACCAAAGACAGAGAATACCGTCACAGGAAGAGGCGTGAGCAAGATGTCCAACACTAGAATCTAACGGTAGATCAGTTTAAAAGACTTTAACATTTTTAGACATTTCCCCAAGGAATTATTATTATTCTCCCCACGCCCAATGTATTTTTTGGCAGACATGGGTTTGATTTTAGATGTATTTCCTGTTTTTGATAATAAATAGATTTTTTTTTTTTGCACCAAAAATATATTGTTCTGAAGTATCCATCGTTTTATGTCAAAATAAGCTCTTTTACTTCTTTTAAATGATGTGAAATATCATGAATATTTAAGCTCCTACTGCCCACCTGCTAGATACTCGTGGGTCTCCGGGTAATTTGACCTTGACACCACTGCATTAGAGCAAAGAACTGCAGTTACAGATAAAGACTGGAAATTGCAGTTGCCCACACTAACTGTGACTAATGCAGGAGATGAGCTGAGTACACACAAGAAATGACGTCTTCTACGTGGTTTTAATGGTCAACATAGCTCTTAAGTTGTTTTGTTTTCATGCTTTTGCATTCATAACAAGTGTTAAATGTCTCGCGTCTCTGAATCAGCTCCAATTTGTCACTAATGTTCCCTGATTCACTTCCTGCATCCATGTCGCTGCTGGTATATCGCCTTCATTACATCTTTTATGTCGTTTGAGACTGTAAGGAGTAGAAAGTACAGGAAAAACAAATATTCAACCTTAAAGGTCTATTTCAGTACATAAATAAAGTATTTGTATTCAGTTTCATCCCTTCATCTCTAGTGGACAGTTGGACAGCATCTCCTTCTCTCACAGAGATTGGGGTTTGATTGCCTGATGGGGAGTAAGCGCATTGAAAAAGGAAGGGAATTGGACAGGACAGGTCAAGGGCTGGGGCACCCAACCCCCATTTTCCCCCGGGTGCAGATAAGTGCTGCCCACTGTTGCCTGGTTTGTGTGTGTCAAAAAAAAGGAAGGGTCAAATGCAAAGGTCAAAGTCACTATCAGTGGTGGTATAATACTGCAGGTGTTACTAACACTGATTCTAATGCATATAAGGTCTATGTATAGTTGACAGGAGAGAATCTACTGTATATTTAAACTTTAAAACCCTACGAAACAACATTATCTGAATTTAAATGTGCTTCCCCTGTGTTTATTATTGCATTACGAGCTCCAACTATTTCGATGAAAGGACGCAATTAATCTTGATTAACAAATCATGCGATTGATTTGTTAAAAAAGCCCTATTTTGAACACGGATAAAATGATGTTCTGTGGATCTGTGGGTTTCACTGAAGTAACAACAGGTGTCCTTTTTATTCCACATCTAACAGGTATAAACCAAACATCCCCATGAGATCTATGAAGTCCCTCTGGCTATTTCATCGTCAGTGATGTAGCTTCACAGTAGTTGTCCGTCTGCACACTTGAGTTCATTTGTTTCATTCAACCAAATTCAGAAAAATAACAGTAGGAGAAAAAGAAATTCGGTTTTGTTTGGATTTCTTTGTCATTCGTGATATATTTATAATTGCGTAATAAATACATGCAAAGTCTTGATTACTTGATTAGCGGTGATTAGCTGATTGCTCGGATGAGAACGCTGGGAACACGGGATGAATACGCTCAGCGAATAACGCTGTGTCTGTCAGACAAAGAACAGCTTAATGTGCTGTTGGATAAGCTGCCGTGGCGATGACCCCTCTCCCCGCATGTGTCCAGGCCCCGGCCATGATTCTGCATACATTACCCTTGAGTCAAGGCAGCCAGAACACTGGAATTTTAAAGAGGCTCCCTCCCACTGACATCTACATGTATTCTCTCCACTTACCATGGCACTATGAAATTTTCTTACCACCCCCATTCTCTTTTCATGAGGTGTCAGAGCCGAACACAACACAGGAATAATGGTGTCAGCAGGGAAACAGAGGGCAACTGTGTGTGGACGGCACCTGTGCACGCTCGCACATGAAAAATAAATGCAATCATGTCAAAGATTGTGCCTCGATGATGACTGGCAGGTGTCCGGGGAGCTGACAGGTATGATGGAGCTGACATCACATGAAAGCCGCGAGTCTCCGCTAATGCCCCCTGACACGCTGCTACAGCGTGCTGTTATTTTCAGCATATGCTGACCCGTTGTGGCTCCAGTTACTGCAGGCCTGTCACATCACTCGGGTTTGCTGATCCAAGGTCTGACTTTGCGCTTCCCCTTCACTTTCTCATGTAATAATTGGTCTTGGGCTGTAATCCTGGTGTAAACCTGCGCTCAGTCCCTGACAAGGGATTATGTTGCCAAAATTCATACATATACACACTCTGTCTCTCTCTCTGCCTCCACCGTCTGTCCTCTATTCTGTCCCCAACCATGTTCTCCGTCTCTCCGCCTCCACTTGGCGTCATACAAACTAGGGATGGTAATAATTGGTCCACAATACCAATCAAGATACATTAAGATATCTGTCTAACTGAAGAAAAACAAAACATCTGTGGAAAGTTCAGGATTTCTCTATTTATTTGCAACATAGAGAACAAAGTGCATTAAGTCTACGTATTGAACGTGAATGGAGCATCTCTTAACAGAGATTTCTCCACCATTATCCCGCTGTAAACTCCCGAGCCAGTTTATTTGAGCAGTGCTGTAATGAGGAGACATCAAGTAGTGACACCCGAGGAGTGAAACTGGCAGGGACTGTTTACTTTAGACCTTTTTTTGCGCCACGGTCCAGTTTCATGTAAAACAGACTTTTTTTTTTTTTTTCACAGGCCGGTATAGAAAAAAACTAAAAACAAAGTGCCTAAAAATACAACTCACCATCCCGCTGAGTTTCCCAGGAAATTATTTCTCTGCATTTGACCAATCCTAGAATTAGGAGCAGTGGGCTAGTAGCCCCCGGGGAGCAATGGGGCTTTTGAGCTGGTGGGGACTCGAACCGGTGACCCTCCAGTTACAAGCCAAGTTCCCTTTCCACTTGGCCACAGGCTGCCCCAATTGGCCCGTGGCCAAGTGAATTAGTGGGAGCCCTAAGTTTGTTTCATGAGGCTTTCATGGCCTCATTTGCTAGCATATTAGCGGGTTTATTGCTACAGGTAAACCTGCTAACAACAGTATTTTCAGTAGGAATTCCTGATATTGTCTATTAAATGCAACTTTCTTTTCCTTGGAAGTCGAAGGCTCTTCTTCTTTCCAAAGACGTTTGTTTTTTACTTTTTGCTAGCTTGTATGCTAAATTTTACATACAATGTCACGTGACCGAGACAAGAATTTTTTTCAAAATAAAAGATCTTTCAGACTCCGTGGACTGGTGGTTGAGAACCTCTGTTTTAGAGCTCCCAATTTTGTTAAAAAATATCCATATTTGCCCTGGTGTATTGATTATTGTATTGGACGAGGACAGACGACAACGTATCACCAAATCGATATTTTGACCCAGCCCTGATACAAACCCAAACACTCTCCGTGAGTGCTGAGCAATGATGCACATCATCAGTATGACCTGAAAACTTCCTTTGACCATCCGTGTGTGTGTGTGTGTGTGTGTGCACTCCTCAGCCCAGTGCTAACATCAGGTAGAAGAGGATTAAAGGATGAGAGGGAAATAATGAAATATGTTTTTTTGACCTCCACGGCAAAAAGACGGCGACAGCAGATGTCACAGGTTTGATTCTGATGCAATTTCTATTAAGCTAACTTTCACAAGGGAGCTCCTGATCCCCGCGTTATTACCTCGGAGTGCAGAGCTTGTATCGGAGGATTGATGGTCTCAAAGGCCACTGTATGAAGCGCAGTATTTCCATTAGCCTGATGAGATGTGACACTGCAGTGATCCGAGTTGGCGAGATTTGCTAAAGCAAACAAAAGATCAAATTAGAGAGTGAATATATAACACGCTGTGGATGGCATGACGTATTGTTTACAGTGATCGCTGATAATAAAAGCAAATGACAAGTCAATATTTCAAATGGTATACATGATGTTGGAAGGGTTTCTATCTCGTTAAAAGTGTGGTTATGTATAGGATATTTATTAATGTGAACCATTTAACCACAAAAGTCAATTGAAATAGTTATTGGTGCTTGGTTAAAACAGGTTGCTAAATACAGCAATGTAGTTGTCACGTTTTGGGAGAGTTAAGAGTTATTTATTCTTTGATGTTAAATTTTTCAAACAAATATGATTACTTTGATTGAATTTTTGTTGCTAATTTTAACCATAAAAAGGGCCATAAAATGTCCTGTGGAGTAAGTGCTTTTGACCATTTTTCCAGAATAGCTTTCAATATGCTGCAGTTATTTACAATTTCCTGTAAGTTAACATAGTGTATTTAGCAGTTTAAAATTAAAAAAAACAACAAGTTGTATTCAAAAAAACTAAACAAGACACTGTAGTTGTACATGAACACCAGATTTTGTGTGTTAAATTTGAAATTTTATTTTAACCCTTTAACCCGGTGTTAAAGGGTTAAAATAAAAGTTAAACAACCTCTTATTTTTCTATCATGCCCCAAATTCACCGAAGCAGTCACCAATAAAAAGTAGTTATATAGAAACAAGTAAGTAATAAAATATAACAAATAAGTATGTCATCCATCCATTTTCTACTTCAGGGTACAATCCAATCCATATCCTGGACAGGTCGGCAGTCCATCGCAGAGCCAACGAAGAGGGACGAACAACCATTCATTCTACGGTCAATTTAGAGTGTCCAATTCATCTAATCTGCATGTTTTTGAACTGTGTGAGGAAGCTGCAGGACCATGTACCCTAAGTGTGTGATAGACATTGTTACGACCCCAGGGTCGTGACTGCTTTTTCCCTGTGTATGTGTCTGCATGTGAGTGTGAGATGGGTTGCAGGTGTGCATGTTTTGAGTGATTGACCTGTGTGAGTGAGTCTAGGTGGAGCCTGGGAGCTGATTGGTCCTGCCCGGAAGGAATCTGATTAAGAGGCCTGAACATCCCAGCTGCAGGAGACTTCCTCAAACCACTCACAGCCAGACTGCCAGTAGACGTGTTGTGCTTGATTTTAATAAACCTGTAAAATGGTTTGTTTGACTTGTTGCTGGTGGTTTATTGGGAATTGAGAAGAGGGAGTCTCATTATGAATGTTGTGATCAGGTTTTCCCCTAGGCCTGGTCGTAACAATTGGGGGCTCGTCCGGGATAAGACACCTGGATAGGTTGACTGGAGTTGGTCCAGATTTGAACAACCATGAGGTGAATTTAGTGTGTATGGTTAGTGTCTTTTTATTTGACTGTGATAGTGTTTTATTTTGAGCACCCTAGTTAGCCGCCGGGCAGGTGTCACAACCTTGCCACTTTGTTATTTTGCCTTTCTTATTTTTGGTGGTAATCCTGAGTGGGGGCACGCTTCAGAGTGTTGCTGTTGACTACGCCTGGTCTTCAGTGATGCACTGAGTTCAGCGTTTAAAGTCGCCTCGAGCTCGGCAAGCCATTGAAGACTAGCTAGGTTTAGCTTCATCCTGATAGGTTGGGTGTCTCTTTACTTTTTCCTCAGTTTTTGCACTTTACAAATATAATTCACATCACTTATTAAGTCACAATAAATACTTTGTTTACAGTAACTTGTGGTTTGTGACCTTTGTTTTGTGGTAACTGCGCTCCATGTTCGTTGGGTCACTTTTCGGTTGCAGCTTAGGTGTAGGTTGGCAACATTAGTGTGTGGTCAGTGGTTGACTACAGTGACCATTTTTTGTTATGGTTGATGCAGTCCACTTTGTGTGTTGGTCACTTGTGTGTTACTGTTGTATTTATTGTGTGCAATTGTGATTTTTGAGTGGGATGATGTCTCTCTACAGATCAGTGGATCTTCATGTGGTGGAGTTGACTTTCCAGTTCAGTCCGTTTGATTCATTTCAGTAACTTTGGTCAAGGACCAGTGTCCATTTTGTGCTGTGGTAGTGGCAGTTCACTTTTGTTGGGTTTTGTGTGTTGCTGTGGCAGCAACTTTGGTTTGACCCATTTGCTTTGTGGCTGTTTCACTCCACTTTGTGTGGGACACTTGTTACTATTGTGGAAAAGCACAAAATTTAATTTGTCTTGTGATGTTTTTACCTCATGGTGGTAGCCATTTTGTTACCTTGTGGGAGTGGCACCCACTCATGTAGCTAATGGTGTGGATTCTGCTAAATGTAGTTCAGATCTTAAGATATTCTGTAGTTTGTTTGGAGGTACAACATCAAAAAATATGCAACTTAGGCATTTTAGTTGTATCAAACATTTCTTTAGGGGAGAAATGTTCTCTTTTAAGGGGGGAGGTGTTACGACCCCAGGGTCGTGACTGCTTTTTCCCTGTGTATGTGTCTGCATGTGAGTGTGAGATGGGTTGCAGGTGTGCATGTTTTGAGTGATTGACCTGTGTGAGTGAGTCTAGGTGGAGCCTGGGAGCTGATTGGTCCTGCCCGGAAGGAATCTGATTAAGAGGCCTGAACATCCCAGCTGCAGGAGACTTCCTCAAACCACTCACAGCCAGACTGCCAGTAGACGTGTTGTGCTTGATTTTAATAAACCTGTAAAATGGTTTGTTTGACTTGTTGCTGGTGGTTTATTGGGAATTGAGAAGAGGGAGTCTCATTATGAATGTTGTGATCAGGTTTTCCCCTAGGCCTGGTCGTAACAGACATAAATAAATAAAATAAACCACATGGTCACATAACATGTTATGTTAGCTGTATAAAGATACAAATGACATGTCATATCTATTTGAATGTTTTCAAGCTCGATCAGTATAGTATAGACTTCAACAAAGTGCACTTCAGAGTGTTCCCGACTTGACCTTTCCTTTAAATCCACCAGCACCAATGCGATCCCATGCGTGCGGTTTGTGTCGCGTGTCTGTAACCAAATGGGAAAAATTAAAACCAAATGGTTCCCTCTCCAACCATCAAAAGGACTTTTGTGGTGAGGTATGATCTGTCACTGTTGCTGTGCCAGTGCGCGACTCAAAGACACACACACACACACACCGCTGAGGGAAGCCGAGCAGCTGGGAGGATGCAACAAGCAAAGAGGGAAGGGGAGTGGTTTTGGCACGAGCACCGTTATATTAAGGCTTTAAAGTCCTCCATCCACATCTAAGACGAAAACAGAGAAACCCCAGCCAACACACACACGGAGGAAATGTTGAAGGCTCCATAAATTTTCTCCTCCAAGATTTCCATCATGTGACAAAACCATATGGGCAGTGGGCAGTGGGTAGTCACATGGAAACACACACACACAGCTGCAGCATTAAAAAAAACCTGTTTGAATTCAAAAGACACAACCTAGAAACGCATCAGACGCTCTGATCTAATTACTGCATGGACCACTGTGGGAATTCAATCCACTCTGAATTACCCTTTTTTTTGTGTGGACCCCGCCTAGGTCCGGAGGAGGAGGAGAAGGCATCATAGATGGGCAGCAAAGGAAGTCATCAACCTCATGTGACTAACACTAAGAGAAATAATACATCATGTTTGTGGGGAGAATATGCAAATCTCTTTCTTTAAAGGAGTACTTTGTTATGAAATATTGGGTCAAACCTGATTTTTGGAAAAGGTGACCACCCTCAAACAATTATCTATCATGTGGAACAGGAGAAAGCCACCATTCCCTCCTCTATCCCTGAATCACAGCGGGTAGGAGAGTCATCACCTACTGAAAAGATGTTCCTTTACTCTAATGGCACTTTGTCATTATACAGTTCTAGCGCTACTCGGCTCTACTTGACTCGACTCTACTCGAGTTCGGCACGTCATTTTCCACTACTTTCATTGTTTCTTAAAAAACGGCGGGGTTTGGTTCTTGTGTCGGACGACGTCGCGCTCATGACTCTTCCAGTGACGACACTCTCTGACCAATCAGTGTCCGGCAGTCTGTCGACGTCACCATTCCAGCTCGCTTAGAATCCTCACCAGAGCCAGAAAAAAGCACCAGGTTCCATCAACGATGGAGCAAAAAAAAAAAACAGTAGAGTCGAGCCGAGTTGTGCCAGAACTGCAAAATAGTAAAAAGCACCATAACTGAATTCTCCCCCTCTCTCTCTCCTCCTCCTCTCTGTGACTCTCGCCATCTGCCCCCACTCCCACTCCTCACCCACCCAGGGTGCACACAGGCCTCCACAGCAGGAGGTGAAGTACAGGGAGCAGAGCTCCTCCAGTTCGACTCTTGCCAGTCACTGTATGTCAGTATATTCTGCACCGGCAGGCAGCGGCACAATAAATGTCACATGAGCAACAACACCTCTCTGTCACTCACATATGGTAACGGCTATATATATGGTAATGACTGTTGTTTTGCTCTGGTTTAGTGAGGGATGTGTTAGAGTGACTGATGTCTCGTGTTTGTCATTTTTGATACAGCAATCCCCCTCGTCCTCCGCTTCACCGAGACGCCGGCGGTTTTTTTGGTCATTTGCAAATAAAAAAAACGCAGCTGACAGGAATATCTTCATCACCAGTCGGGTACGGAGACAGGAAAATAAACAGACACAATCTGTTTATTTTCCTGTGGAAAATGGGTTTATCACGGAGGTTTCATGGTGGCGCCGCGTTGACGTGATAACCCGAGGACTGCTTATACTGAATCCGTTACATAACGCTTTTATAATTTGTCTCCCTCGTCATGTGGGCTGACCTTGTTAAAATGATCTTGTCTCGCTTATTAGCTCTCATGTGTCTCTATTATTAACATATTCATTTACTCTTGAATATAGATAATTATTTTGATGTTAGTCCTTCCAAACTGGCCATAATATCAACTATGTGATGTTTATGATAACCAATACAGCTGCTGTCGTTATACAATTATTTCATCAGAATAAGAGTCTCAATGTAAACATTATGTAAAGATTGTATATTCGACAGGATAATGCCATTCTGTCTGCTGTCTTAAAGCCGTTTATTTAATATGCAAGTCATGGCCACTTTTTTCTTACTGTGATTAAATGCACGTGTACACTGAATTTTAATCACCAGTAGTCCCATGCAACACAGTCTGCGCAGTCTCATTCCGTTTTTTTTTGTTTTTTTTTAATGTCCCGTGTTCCAATATCTCATCCAGTCGATGGATTTGACAGCTCACGCCAAGTAGAAACGCAGAAATAATCCAAAGAGGACAAAAGAGATGGGAGGGAGGCGGGGGAGATGAGTGAGAGGGCTGCGAGCATGCAGATCCTTGAGGACGAGCATAAGGAAAGATTGCGTGTCATGGCTTGGCATTGTAATGTGCGCAGATTGGTGGGGAAGGCGGCAGCTCCATAACTCAGCGTGATAATAACCGAGGCCAGGGACCATAGCTCACCTTGGTGCGGCTCTGCCACAGCCCACCTTTGTAGGCTAAACACCTCTCTCATCTGCTCCCGAGACTGGTGTGCTCCTCACACCAATCACCGCACTAATGGTTCTCACTATCCATCAGTGGACAGATGAGAGGGTATAGATGGTGTTGATGGTGCCATCTCTCTCTCTCTCTCTCGCAGCTTTAATACAGATTCAGGCAGTGCCACTTTTCCCTTGGCTGATGCACATGAAACCACTACAATACAACACCAAATTACGGTCCGCAGCGGTGGTTAGAAAATAGTCTCTTAGTGCTATTACGTGGTCTAAAGTTGAAGAGCGTTCCTTAACCTCGCTCCATGTGATATTACTTTTACACTTGCGTGCCGCTCCAGATTATACCTTTGACCACTACAATTACGAGTTGCCATGGCGACTTTGTAGATTCGGGCTGTAGTTCTGCAAGTTTTCAAAAAGTGAGCAAATAACAAACCACACTTTTTCAACCTGTACATCCCACCCATAGACTGTGAAGGTTTGCCAGTTTTGAAAGGAACTGAAGTAGCATTAAGCCACCAGGGGGCGACTCACTTGATTTATAATGTCAGTCAACACTTTCCTGAGAGGTTTGCTAATTTCAGGTCGTCTTCAATAGAACTTCATGACAGTTTTTTTCCCGTTTAGAGGCAAATAGAGGATATACTAGGCAGCCGCTCATGTCCGAGTAGAAGTAGAAGTTCCATATCAGATCCTTTGGGCCTCAATTGTTGCTTTTCAGGGGGTGACGGTGTCTGATGTGGCTGTTCAAGCCCAGGGCAGAGTGAAAGAGTCGGGGACACTTTGTGCAGGGCAGGGTGGGTGGTCGTGAAATCGCCGTTTGGGGACTTGCGGGTGATTTCCTTGAATTTCCAGTTGCAAAAGCTGTCATGCACCACCAGTCAAATGGAGGCTTCACTTTGGAACCAGTACGTCCATTTTTATACGCAGTCAACCAACAATCTTACAGTCAAAGCCCCACACTAAAACACAGGAATTTCTTCTCTGTTGCTGAACTGGGAACTTTCACCATCTTTGTCATTTTCCCCCCTCTGTAACATCTAACCACTGCCTCTGCTTCAGCTGCATTTACCTCTGCGGTTTGTGATGTAGCCTGGGGTTCTGTGAGCATGAACCGGGTGCCTGCAGGTACAGAGCTACACGGGTAAATTATTCCGTGTGGTCCACATGATAAGATTTGTCATGTTTATTGCAGCACTGCAAAGGATACGGGCACCAACCAGCTTTCTTTAGTGACTCAGATTTGAAGATGGTCCATACAACACACGGACGGGTCAATAAAAAATATTACATTTACAGGTTCGGGCACGAGTGAAAATGAACAAAACGCGGGCGAGCAGTGGGTGGTCAGAAAAATATTAATGTTTTTGATGTGCATTATGAAATAAATCACTCTTATCAAGCCAAAACTACTTTTATTTTGAAAGTAATATGCAACCCGGTATCACGGTTCATGGGTATGTGCAGGTGCGTGTTTTAAAAAATGGACCCAAAGGGGTCAAAAAAAGACAATAATGATGGTTCACAGGTTGGTTATTTTATGAGCTTCACGGGTATGGGCGGGTTTTCAAATAATGGACCCATGCAGGACTCTACACCAACTGTAAGCTAGATTTGAACCTTTATTTTAACTGTAATTCCCATTCCATTAACATTAACCACAGTGTCGTCACATCATAAGTCACAATAGCTAAATAACTTGTTTTTCCACCCGCTCAGTTAAACTTTTACCCGCAGTAACAGGCCGTGGCTCACGCACACATGCACCCTGATATCTTGGCACACCTCGGCTCATAATAATGACCCTACAGAGAGTTGCATCAGGCCATTATGGTCCAAATCGGTCTTTGTCACTCCACGCTGTCTGTGGATGTGTATGCAAACAGCCCTTGTGTGTTAGAGCGAGTCTATGGTTCCTGTGGGAGCTCCGCGTACGTGTCTGCTCAGTGCCACAGCCGGGATGGATGGCAGCTCAATTGAATAAAGGGGGCTCACCACTGCACAATACAGCCAACGTGCTGAATTCACAATAAGGAGTGGATTTACACCCCCCCCCCCCCCCCCACACGTCTCTGTGTCTGAATTAGCATTTCCTACCCCCTTGTATGTGTGTTTGTGTGTGTGTGCTTTCATCTCCAACTGGGACCTCTCCATAAATGCTACAGGCAATAAATCTGAAACCCCTGGAGGAATTATTGGTCTTCTCACAGGGCAGTGTGGATACTTTAGTGGACCACAGCCCAGATAAAGAGTTAGTGAAAGGAGACAGGAAAAAGGCAAACAGTGTTGATGCCAAACATTCATTCATTCTCATTCGTTTTTTGTTTTTTTTACACAAAACTAGGTTGCTACGGGGCGTGGCAGGATGTAATCACCTACAAAGCTGCATGGTGGAAAATGGAAAGCGGAGGGGGAAAGACAGCAGAAGTCATTTAAATCACTGACATTTAACGTTACAGTCAGCATTTCTACGGGAGCTTTAAAAAAAACAAAACAAGGTGATTCTGACAGTCTGTCACGGATCTCGCAGGAGAACACGGAGGCCAGCATCCTGCCAGTCTGCACAATCCGCTCATGCTTATAACTTCATGCCAAGCAGCAGTCACAGCTGACATCTTTGTTTGAGAGTCTCTGTCACTGCTGATGCAAAAAAATCTGTAGAAAACAACGAGACAATGCTAATTCCACACCTGCCATCATTATGCTGCCCATTTCCATGGTTTTCCCCGTTCTCCAAAAACAATGCGGGCTAATTGCACGCTGCAAACGCGTCCGTGCCTCTGGAAGTTTGTTGTTTTTTTCTTATGTCTGACAGAAGGAAGGATGTTCATATCGATTCAAAAAAAGGAACGAGCGATAAAAACAATATCGTATACACACAGAAGTGACAGCTCTCAGTTTTCTTCTCTCTTACAAAGAGCCGGCCGAGAGAATGAGGGGATCAATTCGTCTCAGTCTCTTTCGGGTGAGAGTGGAGCCCAAATTTCTTATCTCTTCAAAACACTGAAATTCCCCGCCTGCTTAGGCAAAGACGCTTTCATTATTTGCCTGTGAATCAGTATTGTGGGAGTGCGGCTTCATCAGAATATGATAATATTATCCGAGTGGGGGCTCAGCGGCAGCAGCTGCGCGACACTGTAACTTGGAAAGGGGGTTTGTGGACTTACTGTACACGCGTGCACGTGAATGTGAGCTTCACAAAACAAGTTGATTAAGTGCCCGTGTGAGGAATATCTGAAGGAAACACAGGCGCACGTGCGCCACAGTGTACCTCCGCTCTGCCTCTTCATCTCTTCACACCGCTCTCCTTCCCTTTCTTCTCCTTCCTCCCTTCGGTCTTATTCTCTCCTTTTTGTGCCAGTGGATGCTGATACGACTCAGTCGGACTCGCGAAGTCACCTCCGCTTAGAAGTAAGTCACCTTTCCGTCTTTCTTCTCGCCTCCTCTGTGCCTTTGCTTGTCTGATGATAAAAAAAAAGGTGTGCCTGAGATGTCACCGTGCTGTTGGTCACTCCTCTCTCCCTCTCGCTCTCCTTCTTTCGGCTCCTTTTACTCCTCGCTCGCTGTTTGCTATCTCTCATGACTATAGCCCGTGCTCTGACTGGCGAGCGACCAATCTATATTCCGTGGAGATTAGCGGGGGCTTTGTGAAAGTGAAAGGCAAGGAGAGTCGTGTGAAATGTAAACAGGAAGACATTGATTAGCTTTCTGAACCCTGAAAGTGTGGTTTGTGTCATTTTGTATTTTTGGTGCCTTTCATTTAGACTCTCTGAGCCGCGTTGCGTCGGCGTGCTCGGCGAGTCACCGCACATGTGATTCGGTTCCATCAGAGAGTGACGGCGGGAAGATGAGAGGCAGCGTTTACATCGGCGGCACATACTCGACCGTCTTCTTTTCTTTTGAACTCCGTCGCGACACCTTACGCGGACATCGGGCTACATATCGCAAAAGTAACGATAGAAGCGACTAAGTTACCTCAAGTTCCCTTTGAGGGGTCGATGCGATGGCCCTGCGAGTTCCAGCCTCCGGTCTTCCTCTTGGCTCCGCCACGTTGGTCATGACGACTGGTCGGGTTCGAGTGCCGTGGGTCGCGTGGTCTGCCGTGTCTGTAAATCACATCACAACATGAATCCACGGCATCCAACGACACATTCGTTTGAATCAGCTGTGTTGGCGCAGGGCAACATCTAAAACATGCGGGGACGGGGTCTCTGAGGACCAGGACTGTAGTCCGACCTTGGTATTAGGCTACGTTCAGATTTACAGCCTCACGTGACTCATATCAGATTGTTCTCTGGGTTGTGTGGACACAGAAAAGTACGTATGTATACCTCATCTGGACCGTGGTCATCCATGCAGCTTTAGGCTTGTGCTAAGTGTTGTTGAACAAATTATTGGGGGAGCCCATGGCCAAGAGGAAAGGAATATGGCTTGTAACTGGAGGATTGCCCGTTCAAATCCCAGGACAGATCAAGGGCTGTGGTGCCCCTAAGCGAGGTACCCAATCCCCATTGTGTTGTAACACTAACCCTCACAAATATGCGCTCAGATAACCAGACAACTGAACGTGAACGGTCAAATCTGTAGCTACAGTGTAGCTACAGTGTAGCCCGTGATGCGACTGTAGCCTGAGCCTCATCCGTGCTAAAGCTACAAGGTCGACCTAATCAGGTTGCAATCGGCGGTGCCACAGGAGCACAATTTTTGCATCTTGTTGCTTATTTCATTGACTTATGGTCGGGGCGGCTGGCAGCCTATCAATGCAGAGTAATTACAATAGGCCACTGTGTGGCTGAATAATTGATGTGCTTTTTTGGAGCTGATGTGTGCTGAAAAACCTATCTGCCTGGAGTCCCGTCAGTAGTTTATCACGGGGTGAGAGAGGGGAGAGAGCGCAGCCTGACTGCCAATGCTTAGAGCTGGAGTAATGATGCCGGTCTGTGCCTGTCAGCAACAGCAACACCGGGAATTAGAGGCAAAGCCGCTCGCAGCTCAACTATTAGCTCTAGTCACACCCTTGATCGATACCTGGAAGAGATGCCATGATTCCACGGTGCCTCCGTCATGCATGTGTGAGGGCGGCTGTAACATCTTCATGACTGTAGAACAAATGACACGCCGCTCGACATTTTTAAAGAACAGACACCATCGTGTACTTTTATACCAGAACAAAACATCACTGTGTTTTAAAGCATGAGGCACTGTGCAGGTGCGTGTTATTTCAGGTACCGGCGAGATGATGAAATGGGATCCAGGAGGACTGATTAGGGTAATTCATCCATTAGTCTGAAGGATTTTGTGATGCCAGAAAAACTGCACGGGGGTTTGTAATACTGTGCAGGCCACTGCGTTTTACAGGGGAGCAGCGATTTATCCCCCGTCCGAGCCATCCAAGCACTGAAGTCAGATTCTTTGGCCAGACGACCCTGAGTTCTCTCTGTTGCAGCCGCACTGCTGTGCTATAACACAATGGTTCCAGTTGAAAGAACGGAGAGACGTGTTCACGCAGAGCTAATATGAGACTCAATGTAACCAATGGAGACGACTCGTCACCTCTTGGTCCACTGCAGTTATTCACTGAGACTGGTTTGAGACCCACAGATGGGGTTGTATGAGATGCTAACCCTAACCCTGCTTTGCGAGTATGTGCTGGTAAAGCAAGAAAATAAGAGCCCACGGAAAGTGAATTCTACTGCAAAAAAAAGCCAGCTAAAAAAACACCTCTTACCGCCACCTGCCACTGTACTCAGAAGGTCTGATAGTTTTGCATGAGTCAGTGAACAGATAATGTTCCTTCATTTCTGTTCATGAAGATGTTAAGTTGGGATTCATTTATCAAACACATCTCTTGGAAATGGGTCCAAGTCGGTGTTACAGAAAGGGCGGCAAAAACAGTCCGAAACTTGCTCTTTACTGAATCTATATTTTGATTTGGATGGTTTGTTATTGTGAAAAGGAAAGTTTTCCATACATTTTTTTTCATTTTTATGCTTTCGGCTTGGCTTGCCACACATGGATGATCCACACACATGGGATCAATTTAGCATGTCCAATTAACCTTGACATGGCGGGGACTCAAACTGGCAACCTTCTGGTCACAAGCTAAGTTCCCTTTCCACTTTGTCATTGGCTGCCACAAGGTTTTTCCATACAATATGTTTGGAAAACATTTTATATATATATATATATATATATATATATACATACAGTAATTCCACTTTGTGATGCTTTCAATTTCTCTGAATGGCTCTAAAATGAGTGAAATTGTGTGTATTTGTATTTGTGTGTGTATATAAAAGTATAGAAGATGCTTTTATCCATCAAACGTAACATTGTCCCTCTGGGCAGCCATTAGCTGGAGGGGACAATTACTGTATATTGTATTAAAATTGTATTCAATTATAATAAGACTCCACACTAAAGACTGCAGACACATTTGTCGAGCAGGGATCCAGATGGTAGCAACTAAACTCTCCATTCGCTCTCAACCTTTCTATACGATTTGGACGTATATGGCGCAGTATTATATCGCATATAATTCTGTGCCAGACAAGGGTCACAAACGGAGGTTTTACTACTGTCTACCACTATTTCGTCTCATTTTCGCAGAGGCAAATAATTTCTCCGTCTCTCACTCTCTCTCTCTTTGCTGCCAAGTCTTGGCTCAGCCTCTCGGTCAGTCTGCTGCTCTCTGTCTCTCTTTCATTCTCTATCACGCTGCAATGCCTGCAAGCCCTTTAGCCAAGCTCCACCCTCACTCACTCACTCACTCTCTCACTCTCTCACTCTCCCACACAGCATCCATTATGTATAGGCCAAAAATTGAAGAATAACAGGCTTTGGGGCAAAGACGTAAGACATAAATAAAGCACAACAAATTAAGTTAAAGAGAGAGAGAGAGAGAAAGCAGCATTGGTTAAATCTATATCTGTAGCACTGTCTGAATATGTATCCCCTTTCAATGATATTACTGGAGTAAAAAGCTATGGAACATAACATTATTTCTTTATGACTTCAAGTACAGAAAGTAAATTTGAAACCACACGATGGTTTTCAAATATTTAAGAAATGGGTAAAGGGGGCCATTTAGAGGACAAACACATTTTCCCCCTTTTTCAGGCCATATTTATACACGCAGCAGCAGCAGCATCACCATACCACGCCAAGTCGGCACAATGACGACTAGTAAAAACTGGCTGCCCTTTATTTATTTATTTATTTATTTATTATTTACCACATTCGTCTATGGCGCGATTCAAACTCCCATTTTAGACACATTCACAAAACACCGTAGAACTACTATCGTCAGTGTGATGTACTTTAACAGCGAACAAAGGAATACAATGTACTGACCAGCGACCGTGATTTAGTCTGTACATTTTCTTTTCCGGACTTTTATAACGTGCTCTTGTTGACTTAACTTTGCCCCAGTGTGAGTCGAACACTCCCATAGTTCAGTGTTTGCGGTCTGACGTGACCGTTAACTTTTAACGGCCCTTATATTTACTCAAAGAGCATAAATCCCACGACGCTCCATTTTGGAAACGTGAAATCCTATAGCATACCAAGCGGACGTGTGAGTGAGTGAATGTGAGCACGGGAGTGTTTTACATCTAATGGATGAACATAATTCATACACATCTACATATATACTGTATATATTGTCTATTATGTATAGTACCATTCTTTCATTCTTTACTGTTGGAGGAGGTTTTTTGTCACAATGTGTTCGTCTGATCTGCAAATCTACTGTACATATATATGTATATATATACATATATATGTTTACATATATGTATATACATATATGTTTACATATATGTATATACATATATGTATGTACATAAATACATACTGTATATATGCATACATATATGTATATAGATATGTCAAAATTACATACATATATGTATATATATATACACACATATACATATATACACACACATATATGTCATTTTGACATATATGTATATACATATATGGGATATATATATATACACATATACATATATGTATACATATATGGGATATATATATACACATATACATATATGTATACATATATGGGATATATATATACACATATACATATATGTATACATATATACACACACATATATATATATATATATATATACACACATATATATATATACACATATATATATATACATATACATACACATATATATATATTAATAACACTGGAGGAAGGAAGGCCACTGTGACCTTGACCTTTAGATGCACTCAGTCAATTTGTGAGTTCAAATGAGTGTTAGTGCCAAATTCTCTTAATATAACACACATATAACAGTTCTGTGAGGTCACACTGACACTGACCTTGACCACAAAGTTCTCATCAGTTCATCCTTTAGTCCAAGTTTAAAAAAAAATCCGTGCCACATTTGAAAGGTTTCCGTCAACATGATCCGGAGAGAACGTGTTCACATGAATGGGATCGACAAACGGCACTAAAACATAATGTCACTGGTGTGGAGGCATAAAAACAGTGTCCCGCAGGTCGTCTGTTTACACAGCTTACTGTGGCAAACAGTTATGTTTTATTGTTTGGCTCCGATGGTGGCAATAGTGTAAGAAAAAAAAAAAAAAAGGAAGTTATTACATCACACACACACACACACACAGAGTGGGAGGTGATGAAAACACAGACAAAACACACAACAGCTTGATGATCATTATAAATTTACTCCTGTATCCACGATGGAAAGGTTGTTAATTTTTACTTTACCCAAACTCACGTAACATACAGAGTAGTATATCAAGTAAAAGTACAAGTTTCTTTCCAGAAAATGACTTTAGTAGAAGTTGACGTCACTTTTTTACAATATTACTTGAGTAAAAGTCGTAAATAATTTGACAAATTTACTTCACTTCTGTGTCAAAAGTAATTTTTTTCTGATATAAAATGTACTCAAGTTTTAGAAGTTAAAGTATTGAGCAACAGTAGCTCAGTGATAGAGCAGTTCGATGGTTAGATTCCCGGCTCTGCTAGTCTATATACCGATGTGTCCTTGGGCAAGACACTTGCTGTGAAAGATGTGTGAACGTTTGAGTGAATGGGTGAATGGATGAATGGTCAATGAACTGTCTTCTTCTTCTTCTGAGTAATGAAGATCGTTCGGGGAGTAAAAGTACTCCTATGTGAATTTTGTACTTAACCCTAAAACTCCTTATATGGACATCCTGGGGTGTGTGTGTGTGTGTTTATAGGTCACATATTCAGGCTTTAAACAATTTGTTTTTCTTTCATCTTTGTGTAAAAAGTCATGATTCATTTTATGTCGCAAATTAGTCATGAAATAAAGTAACAATAATTGTGTTACAAATTTCACAAATTTAATCTGATTTTAAACATTTTGAGTACTCAGGTGTGTTTATATAGTTTATATATAGAACATTATTTATCTTTTCCATCAGATTGCCTTTAGGTTGTGCTGAAAAAGGATATAAGACATAACCTCTGTATGTACTATATGTTTTAACAAAGTCATGTAATGTAATGCACTTTATTTCTATAGCCCTTTACAACGACCCACAGTTGACCAGAGGGATTTTCAAAATAAAAGTTTTACAGACACGCAGCATGGAAAGCGGACGGTAAAAATAATTTCATGAAACTCAAATCAAAGCATGAGAATACTGATTAAAAACACACAAGAATAAAAAGTGAACTAAAAGAATAAAACTGAATACATATGTTTTACGTTTGGATTTAAAAATGCAGTTCAATACAGTATTACAACACTATTTGCATGTTTTGTACATGCTGATGTATAACAAGGGTATAACAAGAAGTACTGTGATTTATCCTGGAAGAAAAAATAAATAAAAGTGGGACGCTGCTGTCCTATAAACCAAAATGATGTCCCACAGGTCATCTGTGTGGTTTACAGCTCACTACGACACACAGTTATGTTTTATTGTGACAACTTGCGGCGGCGGAGCAAAGGAGGAAGTTACTGCGTCGCACACAGGGCGGGAGGACGAATACGTCGCCACATCGCACGCTCGTCTGCCGTTGGTTGTTATCTTTTACAGCCTGATAGTGTCGTAACCACAGTTGTGGAGGTTTTTAAAACCCAGTGGGAGTAACTCACGTGTGCCTGGCCCAACAAATTCTCCCAGAATTCCTCCTGTCGGGGCACAGGCTGCGGCCGAGCATACGGAAAAGTCATAGAGAGGATCTATTTTCAAAAGGAATTGAGTGTATATTTTTCCCGGTTCACTCGGCTTTCCTTCTAAAAAAAGGATCTCTTGCCGTGCCGTTTCACATTTGGCTTTCATTTTATGCGACGGGAAACCACAGAGTCCCTCCTCCCACATGAAGCTTAAATAGGGTGGTGTGCGGACGTGGAGCCAAAAGTGTCCTCCTTTGGCAGGAGAAGAGAAAAAGTCTGTGCACGTTCATGCAAACTGGGGGGAAAAATTACAACGCAGAGCAAGTTCATTTCGACGAGCGCTCATTTCTGAACGTACGGCAGACGTCTAATTGCGTTTTCTCTCTCCGAAATACATCAGCTACAGGGTCACGCTCGTTCCCAGCCATACAGAGAAATCTGATTGGTTTATTTCTCCCCTGCTCGTCAACGCGACGGTTAGGTTCCAGGGTCTTTTCTGCTCATCTGATAACAATAACATGCTTCAGTGTTTTTTTTTTATTATTATTATTTTAAGAGGAATATCATCATCTTCATACATTTTTCTGATACGTTCTTTTGAAAATCCCCCTGCTACTCTGACATACGACAGATCTCATTTATCTTTACACTGCCAGGAATAAAAAATATAATATTTCCTTTGCCCAAGGCAACCAAGCATGCACGTGAGATAGAGACTGCACACACACACACACACACACAGGATCATGTTAGTAAAAAACACTAGGGCAACATTTAGCATTCCAGGAAAGTCACATTTAAAAATAGGACCCAAAAATGCACTTCTGTTTGTTTTCAATCATTTTTTTCATCTCAATACTGTAAAAAAAAACAAAAAACTACAATAATCACCTTGCTTTCTTAACACACACCCTGCGTTTGAGTCCAGACAGGAATACACCACTTAGCAAGTGGAGCATGGAAAAATAGGAAAGAAAGCAGAGCCAAAAGTTCCATTTTCACTCCAGTCAATATGTTCCGGTGCTGTCAGGAACTGACATGGCGATGGCAGGAACTGGGGTGTATCGTTTGCATCCTTTTCAAAGTGTATTACTACTTTATTAGGTACACATTACACCTGCATCTGCATAACAAATGGTTATTTGAATTTAATAATCATAATAATGGCAACACAGCTGTTGCGGTGGTTAGCACTGGTTCGCGACCCGGGCCTTTCTGCATGGAGTTTGCATGTTTTCATGTCATTTTGTGCGTTTTCTGTGGGTTCTCGGGTCTCGTCCGGAGATTTGTGGATAAAATAAGGGGAATTGGACACTCTAAACTGACCGTAGGTGTGAGAGTGAACCTGTAACCCTCACGAGGAATCATAATTATAATCATGTATACATCATAAGTCATTTAAATCCTGTTCCTTCCTCATTCTGATGCTCAGTGTGAACTTAAGCAGTTTGTCTTGACCACATTTACATGCCTAAATGCACAGAGTTGCTGCCATGTGATTGGCTGACTTGATATAGACATGAATGGGTGTACCTAATAAAGTGACACATGAGTGTACACGTGTGTGTATATATATACATATACATATAGTATATATACATATATATATACATATATATACATATACGTATATATATATACATATACATATATACATATACATATACATATATACATATATACATATACATATACATATATACATATATATGTATATATATATATACATAATTTTTGAATTACAAAACTTGGGCATCGTGTCATGTCAGCTAAATGTGAAACTGCGCTGCAACAATTAGCTCCCATCTCTCTCACGACCTGCCGCCGCTGTCAGTTGAACATGCTGAATCACCAGAGCCGTTGCTAATAATGGGTCCACCAATTCCAACAGCGCCGGACTCACTGCAAACACGACGCCCTATTTTCAGCCGCAGACACTCGATGATGGGTCAGTGGCATCTGACTGCTGACAGCCAACTGCAGACTAAGTGTTTGTAAATCTGTGCACATCCTTTCATCTTCCCTGACTCAGTATATATATATATGTATACACATTTATTTATATATATATATATATATATATATATCTGAAATAAAATTGCTCAGTTTATTCCCCTGTACCTTATTACAGCACTTGCAATGACTGAGAGGACATGTGTTGTTGTTGTTGTTGTGTCTGGCGAGGCTTCCTCCACTTTTATTACCTCTTCATTCCACTTACATCAGCTCCGAGAAAACTTTCCCCACGCTCAACGCAATAGGAGAAGTCATACAGAAATTTTAATTAGCTGGAAAAGGAAATGGCTCCGAGGGTAAAAAGTCAATAATGTACAGTGTTGGGAGCGAGGGCCCATATAATTAACAACTTTGCTTTTCCAGCAGCAGGTCTCCTTGGCGTGTGTAATAATATAACGGGAGGTCAGTTTCTCGCGGTTCTCCCAGTCTGACATTCTCTCACGCTCATTCATTCAAGATGTGCAATCTGATACAGCAATGCTTCACATATTACAACAAATGGTCCCAAAGTCTGGATAGAATCATCTGGGTAACACTTTAGATTAGGGAACACATATTCACCATTAACTAACCATTAAATTAATTAACACCTTAAACAGGAAAAATTTAAATTTTGTGTCATAATAGAGGTAGAATAAGGTGTTAATATGTGCTTAATAATTACTAATAAAGGGCTAGTATGCTATTTATGCATGTTAGTGAGCACCTGGTTAATGGTGAATATGTGTTACCAACCTCTGTTTTATGTATGTTTAAGTTTACCTCTCCATCCATAATCTGTCATAATTACTATTTTACGGGTAATCCCTGCACTTTTTTGGCAGACAGACACCTGGCTGAGCGCTTCAGGTTGGATTCCCAAAATGTTTTTAATGACTTTGTAACGTAATACGTGTCTTTTATGAGTAACATTCCCCCATCGCTGCTTACCACGACACCATTCTGATGTCAAGGCCAAATATTTACAGGACGAGAGGTTTAAAGTCATTGGGTTTATAAGATCCAGGTTGTGAAGTAAATGGACTCGTACAAAAGTTATCGTAGAGAAAATTGAGAATTAGGACCATGAAGAAGAGCCCATTTCTTATGTTTTGCTGATGATGGATGGTTTATTTTTCTGCTCGTAATCTCGTTGGGTAATTTCCCTTCACCTTAGAAATGGAATCATTATAAACTGTTTGAAGAGGATACACAGAGATTACACAAATGATCAGGATGTCTTTCACTCTGGGTACAAACATTTACCATGTGGCAGGAGATAAGACTACTGTAGAAAAATGTGATTTAAATTGTTCTGTTTTAAAAAACAACAACTAATTTGTGCCATTTAGCATCTGAATTTTAAATATGCTGTCTGGGAGTGCACAATATCAATATAAATGCAATAATATGGTCATGTGCAGTGTTGGCAGCTGGATAAGGACAATACGTGAAGGTTTGATTTAAAGGAATACTTCACCAATTAGCATTTAGCTTTGTATTACTAGAGCAGGGCTAGTATTTTTGAAAAATGGTGCTTCCCAACCTCCGAGTCGAGAAATATCTTCATTCTTTTCTTTGTTGCGTGCTCACCAGTGACGCTTGGTACGAGGATTGAAACTGCAACGCTAATTCCGCACTTTTTAGACCAGAATGTAAACAGTGTCGGCCATCTTTGCTAACAAATACGCTAACAGGTGTTTGTGATGTGATGCAACAACGCAGAGCCAAAAAAGAGGACATTGTCACATGGGGACAATAATGTGAATTACGATCACGTATCGTCTTCATTTGTTAATAAGTAGGGACACACGATGCAGCGAGAGCGAGTGCTGAATCTTGCTCAAGGACACTACAGCTGGACACTGAGAAAGTAATGTACCCATGAGTTGTGTCGCATGCATATACTGTCGCAGAGACGAGTGGATTTGTGCCGTTTATTCAATATTGCAGAGAATAGCACTGCTTTAAGCCACCTGGGTAAACAGGTTATTGCCATATCAATCATTTACAGTGACATCCAATGGTCGGGACCACAGACAATATTGACCAACAGACTGACAGAGATTAATGCCGCTGCACACAAACAGGCCTCCTCCACCTCCACCTCGCTCCCGACTCCATCTATTTCTTCCCTCCTCCGTCTTTTTTCCCCAATCATGTTTTCACCTCCACTCTTTCAATCATCCACTTTCTCATCACTTCTGTTTATTTCCCCACGTTCAGTTCTCTTCCCTTTGTCGGCGCCGCGTCTTTTCTCCTTCAACAAAAGAACCTGGACAAATCCCTTTTATGCCTGTTGTGACTCGGGCCTGTCATTCAAAGCCGTAAGTCATCGGGAGAATGAAAAACAAGAAAATAAAAGACCACGTTATTTATAATAAGTCATTCCGGGCACATTTTGCACAAACGGGTAATTACGAGGACTTTCCTCGACAATCGGGATTATCTCTGTGTACCTGCGAGACGATACAGTACAGAGGAAGTACAATAGTTGTTGAATGTTTAATCAAACTTGCACAAATATGTCGGGATTAAAACATAAGCAGCTTAATGACAGCTTTCATAATCCTGTCAACAAGCCTGACAGACACTGACGAGCGCTGTGATGTTTTCATGCCGGTGTAACCTGATTGTGAGGCGCGCGTCACAGCAACAGCGGCCCGAGTGGTAATTTGAAATGTGAAAAGCAGACGACATCTGTTGAAAGACGATCATCTAAATTTTCACTTTTGCCGCCCCGAATCCGAGGCGTTGACAGCTCCTGAGCTCATAACCATCAGTTTTACTCGCGGTCTGGCACGGCTGGCGCTCAATGAGCGTTTGTCTGAATGGTTTTCAAGGAAAGTGTGTGCGCGACTGACAAACGCGTCCCTCTCTGTTAGACGTGCATGAGGAACCTTCCCCCTCCTGACTTAGATTTTTCATTTTCACTCATTTAAAGCAGTGGCAGTGCTCAGAGTAACACCATCATCACCAACGGTAAAATACAGTGGTGTAAAAAGGATGCAGATTTACTCCCAATAAGATCATTTATTCTCTCATCATCCTCCTCTTCCTCACATATACTTCACACACACACACACACACACACAGGTATAGTGACATTGGATTAAGATGCCGCTCCGACCACATACCCTGGTATATACAGTATTTATGATATTATATTATTATTATAATCTGATTTTCCTCCGAGTACCACCAGAGGAAGCTTGCCTACCACTGGTGGTACATGTACCACAGTTTGAAAACCATGGTGCTATGCAATGATTATTTACAATAGCTTTTCAATTTCAATTTTAAATTCCGAAAACTCATACTAGAAAATAGTTACTTTACATATTACACCCTTTCAAACACTAAATGGTTGTTATTTGGTTGTTTTTTTTTTTTTTTTCTTTTTTTTTTTAATACTTTCTACAGTATTTTATTGTTTTATTGTATGTTTTATTGTTTGTTGTCTAGGCCTATGATGTAATTTCTTATGTTTATGTTTTAAAGTGCTTTATAAATAAGGTTGGATTGGATTGAAGAAACAGCTGTTTCTTCCATTTTGTCGATGCCTATATCTGTAATAATAATAATAATATTAATAATAATAATGATAATAATGATAAGCAGCCCTGTTGACTGCATGATATCACATATACATGTATAGGTCACGACAGACAGCAGAGTTTTTGACAGTCGAACACCAGAGAGCTGCAGTTTTCTTGCATTCACACCATCAGTGACCAAAATATTAACGACACCGAATCCACCAGGGATAAGAAAGATGTCTGTCGCCTCTTCAAGTCATCCATGAAGCTTAAGTCGCGTCATGCATCTGCACGTCCACTTAGATTTCCATGTCTGACGTTTGGTGCATTATAAATATTTCATTATTGGAAAGGGAGCGTTTATTGCTTGGTCATGTCTCGCGTGTCTGATACGTCACCACCTATATATTATACCATATATATCATAATCGATGTTGTGATTTGGCATGAGACAAATACAACTGAAGTGAATTAGCATGGAAGTGTTGTACTTTGCTGTATCGTCACAGTATGACACTTAATTGCCGTCTTAATTTTCATTTAGATTATTAATTGGTTCTGTTTTCGATTTGTTCTATATGCACAGCTGCCCCCCCCCCGCCTCATAGACGATCTTTGTTTTATTCCACAGTGCTGTTTTTCTTCCGTGAAAAAGGTGAATTTGTTGAGTGAGGAGAGAAGGAAGGAGATGTTTTAATGATAACTTCGTCCCCCCTGTGGGTGAGGAGTCAGATTAGTAAATCAGGTGTAACCAAGTGTTAAATGCATGAGAGTAGTGCTAATATATTATTGATGACCGATGGCATCGCGTGGCCAGCCACACACACACACACACACACAGAGAAGGATTAAAAACACAAAAATATCAAATAAAAACTGTCCACAGTCTCGCCTGCATCTGCCCAACACACTCACCTTGTCTTGTTTTTGCTGAATAACTCTAATGCTTCCTGATTTTTAAAATAATGTGATGTTTCACGCCAGACACGAGGGAGAAAACGTGAAAAATGAACATTCCTCGTAAAGGTTTGGAGATCAGATTTACACAAAACAAGAGAAAGCGGAGGAAAAATTCCAATTATTTCCATTAAACCTCAGTTCACCTCCTTTGAGTGACTTTTTCCTAATTGGAATGTGAAATTAACATATTCTCATGAAATAGCTAAAGGGATGCAGGAGGGAAAAAAAACAATGACAGCAATGACACATCACGCCATCAAAAAGTCGACGCGATGATGGAGGAAAAAAGTTTGCTGTGGGATATTTTTAACCTCCATTCACCCTGCCTTTGAATGCCTTGTTATTTCACGGCTCAACCCTGCTGCAACCTTGCATCGTTATGCAGATTCTCAGCTGCGAGCGCAACCACAGCTCTTTTTCTTTTTTTTAAACTGTAACCATTCATAAAAAATTCTGTCGCGTCCGCATGCCCTGCTCAAGGGCAAATTTGCCCCAATAAAAGGGGACAGTAGCTCCACAGCAAGCAGCAGCAACATTCACCCGTGTTTCTCTTAACCTGGGTGGGTCACCAAAGGTCCTCGCACGGCACGAACGTGGATATCCATGTGTCACATCCTGTACGAATATAAAGGGCTTGTATCTCATTCCAACCTCAAGCTGCAGAGACTCAGATTATCTCATGTGGGTGAAACCCGGCGGAATGGAAGAATCTCCCAAAAAACATCCACCAGCTTTTGTATACTGTACATCAACATGTCGTCCACCAAAGAGCAGCCTGTTGCTTCAATTTCAAGCGACTTGGGGCAAAAGTAATAAGAGATAATGTATGTTGTCATTTGGTGCTATACAAATAAAATTGAATTGAATTGAATAGAAAATGCTTCGATGTTTACTCGTGTGTGTGTGGCCCCTCATTTCCTCGTCCTCCGACACCGTATTTCGCCAGCTCTGCCTTGATAAACGTCTAAAATAACCTTGATGTCATAGCCGTTACCTGGCCAGGGAACATGTGTGTTTGCAATTTGGTGTTTCTCGTGAGACCTCCCGATTCTGAGGACTCCACGACAGTAGATGGAGTGGAAACAGCCCCCAAATCTCCCATAACAAGCCGTCACAATGACTCAAAACAAAACAAAAATAAACTGTAACATGTTACAAAAAGTGGAACATCTGAATATCATTCTTTGTGACATAAAGTGATTTAAAGGACATTAAGTTTCGTCTTTGAGATTCTTCAAGCATGGTGGAAAACCCCCCACAACATAACTGTAAAGTCTTCCAGTCAGGAACAAGTTTGGAGATGAACCTTCCAGGCTGGTATCGTCACACTGTTCACACTCTGCTACCTGCAGACACAAACCCCCACTCACACAAACACCGGTAGAAAGACCAGACAAGAACACAAAGGGAAGAGTTCAGTGATAACAAATTAGTGCCGTTTGCTCCGTGGCAGAACAGTGGTTCCCTCAGATTATCTCTAATTAACCTCCATGGAATTGAAGCATCAAGCACAAAGGGATTAACACACAAAGAGGCATGCTCTTTGTGTGTGTGTGTGTGTGTGTGTGATATGCACACGTGTGTGTGGAGAGAAAAGTCAACAAGTGCAACCGTCTCGCAACTTTCTCTCTGCTTTGCCTGAGGAAACGCACCCAGACGACACACTAGAGGATTGATTTTCGACCTGAACCCGACAGAATCTGTTCAGACAACAAATCTGAGGTTTAAAAAAAAATTGCCATGAGTCAGGTTTGGTCACTTTCACTGGGCTCGCCGATTTAATCTGGAGCTTTCATGTTCATTTAGTGAAATGTCACGTGAAAATCAATGAAACTGATGGATCTTCTGTCTACGTCAGTTATGTCCTCATGACGACGCCTGAACGCAACACGTTTATTCCACTTTTTGTTGCATTTCAAGTAAATATTAGCCAGTTAGTTTCTAAAATGCACATCAATACACCTATTAATTATCGAGCACTACACACACACACACACACATTTCGTGATGAGGGACAGAAAAGTAATAAAGGCATGGAGGCATGACAGAATGAGGACCAGGCCTCAGACAAAAAAAAAAAACAGGCAGGCAGAGTTTTACATCCCACTTACATCCACTCACCACCTGTAATTAAACTGTTATACACACACACACACACACACACACGTGCACGTGATGAATACACGCCTGTGTTTGCCAGATCCCCGCTGCAGAGCCTGGTATGTTTGAACGCGGCAGCCTGTTAAAGTGTCTGATTAGACGTCTGTTTGAACAGGGAGAGACGGCGACCTATCAGCACACGACAGGATCAGCCAATCATTGTGACGACAACTATGTGACTAACACACGAGCATCATGTCTGCTTACACACAAAAGAAACTGAACGGACAGGACAGGACGGGACAGGACAGGACAGGATGGGAGGACACGCTGACTGACACAATAAGAAAAACGTCCAGACCAGCAGGGCAGAGAGAGACACACCCACAGATCTCTGCCCATCCTATAACTGTATGTGTTGCCAAATTAGGGCTGAAAAAATGACTCGATTAATTGATTACTCAATGAATTTGTCATACTATTTTGATAATCAATTAATTAAAACAAGTTTTTTAGATTTTTCAGCTCCTTAAATGTGAATATTTTCTCACTCAACTTAATCAACAAATGACACTCGGTACATTTACATGCATAGGCTAAGGTCGTAGTCCAACTAAGACTGGCAATCGGACAACGGTCAAGACGCGGAGGAGAAAATCAATATATTGGCCGTGAACGTCTGACTCCGCCCTCTGTAGGTGGCGCTGTATCCCTCTGTAAGCTAGTGCGTACTAAATCTACTTCTACTTCTGGGGCAAAGATGGGGGAGGAAATTTTGCATATACATGCAGGAGTAATCAGACTATGAATCGCATTAGTCCGACTAAGACTAGCTTGATTTTAGTCAGACTAAAGTGTTAACATGACATGAAGAAAACCAAACTATTGTCCATATCGGACTTTTAACATGCATGTGGGAATCACCAGATACATCACGATACGATATTATCACAATATTTAGGTCACAATACGATATTATCATGATATTGAGTATTTGCAAAAATATACAGCAAAATAATACAGCTCTGAAACGAACCGTTTGATTTCTTTATGCTAATCCATAAAAAGTGATATCAGTAAAAAAATGTATATGCTAAAAAAAATCTACTCCGTGTCTCAAAAGCGAAGAAAAATATTGCGATATTTCTCTGTTATCGATTCCCCCCCCACCCCCAATCCTTTTATCATTCCATATGATAGATGTAGTAGCTCTAATAAATTTGAAATGATTTTCATGTTTTCTCTAATCCCTAATTTACAAACAATTCACTCTAATAACACATCTTTAAAACTTGACAACTTACTACCACCGTTCTTGTCCCACTGTACAAACGCTGTATGGAAATGAAGTGTGACTCTGCTATGCTCCGTGGCAACATGCCCATTTTCATCGTGTTCGCATTCGGCATTTTTGAGTTCTGTCCCAGATTTAGCTGGTGGCTAGTTGGTAGCATGTCAAGCGCCTCTTGCGCGTCTTTCTTCTACTCAATTAACGTCAAGAGATTTTAATCCTTTAAGCTGACGGAGCATATTTTAAAAGTCAGACTGTAGTTGCACCAACGTAATAATGACAGGCAGTGACAGGTTTTTTCGGGTCTGGCTTTGGTCCCAGATCCATTTGTTTGTGATCATGTCGGTGGCAGCACACGGAGCAAGATGACGCAACGGCTCCTGTCTTTGCCATTTTTGTGCCCACATCTGTGCTAATGAAGTTGTCACCATTACAAATTAATGAGCACTCGGCTGACACTGACTGATGGTGTGCACAAAAATAGGTGACATCTTCTCTTATTGTCTCTTCTGACAGTTCCATGCTGCTGCTGCTGCTGGATATGAATTTCTCAACAAGCCTCCTAAATTTAACAATGAAAGATGACATTTGTCGATGTGTGCCCTCCTGAGCCACAGAGGAGCATTTTCTGATCTGACACTGCCTTCAGCAGAGCACCATCATCTGCCTGTGCCTTCTAAAAACCACCCCAAATCACTGGCTTTAATTACATGCATCGGGTTTATGATGTGACAACACTGTGGTTATGGTTTAGTTGGGTTCAGTAAGAAAAAAAACCCTTTTTTTTTTTATTTAAGGAATGAGTTAAAATAAACACTTGGGAACGGTTTTGGAAAATGATGGTTATTCCTAAAGGAAATCAACCCTGACTATATGAAAGACATAAAACGTGCACCACATCCGCTCAAGTCAAGTCATTTTCTGGCCCTGAAAATGGAGAAAATTAAAAATCAGTTTTGGTTTCACATCCTTTTATGAGAAAATCCAAAGATAAGACAACTGTCAAATTCCATTTAGGCCTACATCTATTCATTTCCACTATAAAATGTAAATCTTGTGACCATAAACAAGATTATGATTCCCTCCTCTGCTATTCAGGGTTCCCACTCCTTGACATAAAACTCAAGGACTTTTTGAGGACTTTCCAGGACCAATTTCCTAAAATTCAAGGGCTGAATGTATCGACACAGGTTAAGACAGGAGGGCAACTGGTGAGAGCCGCTTCACCAATGGCCTCCACCTTTATTGATTTTGCAGCACGCTCTGTATCTGGACAAGTGAGTGTCCTTGGGATCTTGGTCAAAGTCAGTGTTGGGCGACATTTACCAAAATATCAACGTAGCCTCACTCTTACACAAAATCCAAGCACTTTCAATGACCCATGTCTAATTGGGACGATTTTTCAAAACACTTTCAAGGACTTCAAGGACACACGGGAACCCCGGCAACTGTGTCGCACTTACATGGAACAACACTGATGACAAAGTGGAACTTAAACTGAAAGTAAGAGTCGACGGTTGTGGTCGATAGTGACCAATCAGGACATGAATGAGGACATAGCGATGTCATTGTTTTTCCAAAGGTGTCATTTTCTGCCCATCAAGACTAAAACAGTGTGCCAGAGTTTTCAAACTAAAACCGAGACAGCGGTGTTTTCAAACTTTCAAACTTTTTATCTGAAAAACACAGATGTCGCTCTGATGTGCTGTCTTTTGACCCCGTCTATCTCTCTTTCTTCACCTTCTCCCTCTTTGGTCTTCATCACAGTGTAATTATGGCACTGCTCTTCGTCTCTTGGTTCCATCATAAACACCACATAACCTGCAGGGCTTCATCACTTTAATGCATTTTTTGTTACACTGAGAAAAGGTAATAATGGTATAAGGTTTCAGTTTGCTTATTTCAGCGTATGTTCACATTAACGTTTAAAGCGTGACAGGTTTGGACATGTACATACATGAGGCAAAGCAAAGCTTTTGATCAGATGACTTCTGGTAGGAGTTCTGAAGGGTTTGAGTGGTGGGGGGTCTAATAGCCTATTGTCTGATGAGTAAGCCTTGGAAGGAGGGATGTGGATGTGGATGTGGGGGGGGGGTTTTGGAATGACTTCTCCTTGACTGCCTCTTCTATCTCTCGACTGCCGTCTAGACCGGCAGCTGAGTCTCGGCGTGTCCCTCAACTCCTTAGCGCCGTAGAGACAGACAGTCTGTCTGTGTCAGGAGGCGCTGCTTCATTCTCAGAAATGACCCTTCACACTGAGTCATCTCTGGACAGAGCCTTTCATAAACCCCTCGCCATGGACTCGTACCTCTGCGCCCCTCTCACATCCACATACACCCACGCCAATACCAAAGTCGCCACTCTGTCCACACAGCCTCTTTCAGTGACAATGTCACCCCACCATTCTCTGTCGCCTCACTCTGTAGCCTATTGTTTAGTCCTCTCTGATTCCATGGGTCTCTCCCTCTCTGGTTCTCTCTCTCTCCAAAGCCCCAATCCCCAAATATCTGGCTTGCGCCAACAACCCTTCATGTAAATGGACCATTTCAGTCAATTCAATTCTCTGGTTTTTGACATTTTTACTGTAATGGTAGCTTTTCCCCACTATGCCGATACAGTGGCGCTGAGCCAGGTTGTTGTTGTCATGGGCACAACACAAGTCCCAACTGCTCCATGGAATGAAAGGTGACACACACACACAGTTCACTGGCAGTGTTAGAGAAGTGATTGGTTTGGACTTAGGAAACAATATTTTTATACATTAGATTTGTCAGTAGATTATTGGGACACCTGACCATTACACCAACAGGGACTGCGATGACACATTCGAGAAGTTTAATATGAAGTCCAACTCCTCTTGGAAGAGTTTTCACTCGTGTTTCTATGGGAATTTGTGCCATTCATTCTGTAGAGCATTTATGAGGTCAGACGTCAAGGCCTGCCTCACAATCTCTGATCCACTGCATCCCAAAGATGCTCGATGGGGTTCAGGTCAGGGCTCTGTGGGGGCCAGTCGACTTCTTCCACAACAAACTTGTCAAAGCATGCCTTTATAGTCCTTGCTTTGAGCTTTGCTCATGCCAGAATAGAAAAGCACCTTCCTCAAAACTGTTGCCACATAGTTGGAAGCATAGCATTGATGTGCAAAATGTCTGTTAAGATTGCACATTTCCTGGAAATAATAGAGAACAAGCAAAGCAGCAAATCACAGTCACAAAATCCATTATTCTGATGGCTTCCTCACACTTTCACACTTAAATTAGCAGGTATATCTGAATATTGGTGAATCTGCTGACAAAAGAATTGTTTTGGTCACCACTGCTTCACCCGTGCACGAGTTCTGATGTCGTGAACGTGTAGAAAGGAAGAAACAACGGCACAAAGAGCTCAGTGACAATGCTACAGCTACTATTTTGTCGCTATAAGTTGCTAACAAATTGGAGAAAGATGGAGTAAAAATATCGAGTTCTATCCCAAATTGTTAAAAAAAAAAGTTCAGTTTGATACAAACATTCACTCACGGCTAACAGTTTAGCGAATAGCATAACTAGCTAACTAGCATGTTAGCATTTTATGTTTGTTTCTTTTTAGTGTGAATGTTTCAGCTAGAGCTAGCTAAATGATTAGGTGATTAGACGAGCAGTCATTGTGTTTCCTTCGCTCAGACTCCTTCAATCTTTATAATAGAAACTCAATTATTCAATTTGTGTGATTGCCAGTGATTGAGTCCTTTTTGAGGTCAAAGCATGCGCAGCCCTTGCTCAGTCATACGAGTGTATTTCTTTGTCTTTAAGGTAAAGGATTGTTCTTCGCTCCCTGTGGCTGCAGGAGATGAAAAATAAGCTAATGAGTGATAGAAATCTCTTTGTTTGGCTCTTGAAATGAAGCGGCTTTGAATGCAGGAGGAGGGGCAGCGTGGTAAGGACCTTTTGTTGCTTTATAACAGAATAATTGACAGTCAGGGGAGAAGTGTAACCACACGTTCCTAAGTCCTGCATTTACAGATCATTTAAAATTTTATCTGGTGGACTAACAGGCAACTGGGAATGGAGGGAAACTCAATTTTTGTTTTGATGTGGAAACTCGGCACGTACAGTTGTTGAGAGATTACAGTCCCCCCCCCGTCCCTGGTTATGCACATAACTTAGCCAGTGCCTTTAGAAGCAGACATTTTGATAAGCACCTCTTGAAACATTGGTCTCAACAAAAGGCCACTTATCACGAGTGCATGCCTAACTTTGACCTCAATACGAGCAGGCTGCAGCTGGAGGGGCTTTGAGACCAGTGAATCTCTACAGTTTGAGATGGACTGCATTCCCACCGTTCACATCAATCATTCATTGACTGAGCTTCTGTTTTCTGAGCATAACAGTGGCACATGTATTCTTTTTTTACTTGGTGATATTCCTACTAAAAAATGGTTGAGTGGAAGAATAAATATTTTTTTTTTTTACCTTAGTAGGGAATCATATTTTGAATCTTTCTAAAAGTGGCACCTTAAATCCACCAGCTGATGTTCCAGAATTAAACCAGCAGTGGAGATCACAGAGCTGAATTGGCACCCCGAGGCAATGGTGGTAATTAAAAATGTATATCTAAAAAAAATGACGACTGTAACACTTAAAACACTCGAAATCACAGTGAAAAGGAGATTTTTTTTTTTTTTTTTTTCAATGAAATGATTGGGTTGGCTGCCAAAATGTTTGGGACTGGAAATTAATGTTTTGTTTTTTTTAAAGCAAATTAATTTCCTTGTCTATTTATATGTAGCTTTTTTAGATACCTCATCATTTTCCACAACACTTTTCAGTCTCTGTTCCCACAGTTTTCAATCTGCTTATTGCTTTATACATGTTTGGATCATATTTTATCTACTATAGCATTGAAGTATATCTTATTTTAGCTTTTTTATTGGCATTATTTAGTCTTGTATTTTAGTTCACTATATGTCATTCATCAACATAGCCTCCTATGAGTTGAATTTATCAATTTATTAGCCCTATTTTTTTGTTTATTTGCATGCTACTGTATATGAAGTCCAGTTGATTGATTTGATTGCATCTCTACATGGTGACAAACATTTTCCTTGAATCAAACTGAAACGTTCCAGTATGATTTGGGAAAGCAAAGACAGAAAGCCTGCATTGTCATTAGTCGGGCGTACAGCGAGACTGAAAGTGCAGACATACACCATTCATACCCGCATATATTACAGTGAGCGATGTGGCATTGCTCTGTGCACTGGAAGTGACCACATCAGTCTGAATTTGTAAAGAAAACAAAAGGATATGTGCCCATGCGAGTGCGACCTTCACTCTCGCCACCGAGCGCCACCAGCCACAGGCGAACAGAGGACGGCATTGTGCTCCAACCACAGCTGCTGCGAGGAAGGGAGCTTGCTTTTCCTATTTACCCCGTCATCTGTGAGAAAGAGTATTTAATGCTGGCTCCCACAAACACTGGCACACTCTTGTTTCCCCCCGAGTGTTCCCTCCCACCCACAGGACATGCCCCACCCATGCCTCGCCCTGGAACCAAATTGCCTACATTTCCCCCGGCTTGCATGCCACTCCCACTCTCATCCCATGTGCATGTGCACAGCTCATGTCCTTTTCCATCCCGACTTGTGGTCATCTAAAGTGCCCATGCCGAGGAGTTGGAAGCGTCTCTATATTTACTCCATCTCCACCCCGACAGGCGAGGATGGACGACCTACATCCACATGCAGTCGTCCACTGCTACGTTCTGTCCCGCTGCTCTCGCTCTCGCACCGTGGCCCCGGGCAGCAGCTGTGAGTGGGGCAGCCTGGCAGAATTTTTTAAATAACTTTTAAATAATCTTCCTTGGCTGTCCCCGGCACAGTGGACTGCCTAAAATGACAAAAACAAATTCATACTGCACTGAGAACAAGGCAGAGACTGAGGCGTATAGTGTACAGTATAGGCCCATATACCGGCGGCATTGATAAATATTTGAATAGTGTTTGGGAAGAGTTGGTTCCACTTCTTCTGAATATAGGTCAAAACAAGCTCACATTGCTCGTGACCCAGTTTGCCAATTTTCCTTTTTCCACGGCACCGTTATTGTATATGCTAATGTGGCTCGGCTAATTATCATGTGTGGTAAGACTTCTGGAGACGTAGGACTACACGGATAGAATAGATCAAACAGAGTAGGACGGTGATTCTGTAATGAAGCTAATTTGCTCATCAAGAACGTATTCTTGATTCGCTAATTATTATCCTTCACACAAAGTTTTTTTTTAAAGTAGTGAATATGCATTCATATCAGCACTAATTCAGACGAGTAGGCTGTGATTATGCTACTGCTGCTGCTGCTGCTGCTGCTGCTGCTGGGGAGAGAAATGCCACACAATACCTCATCACTGTTACTGCCGTGTGTTCCCGAGACGGATGAGAAAGCTCTCAGTTTTATGAAAAGTTAAACGGTACCACCCACATCACTCACGATGGCAACAGAGTAGGTGTGATGTGGAAATTCAGGAAACATTACAGGTCGGGTGACGAGTGCATTTATGTTCCAACATGAGACAAAGGAGATTTTTTTTTTTTTTTTCCCTTCTATTACCTGACCAACAGCTTTGTAGGAGATGGTGCCAGGCTTAAGCACCAGGGAGGGACACACACACACACACACACACACATATACTGATTAAGCTTAACTTGTTTATCCATATGCTAACGGGGTTTAATCATTTGCTGTTAATCCACGAAAGCTGTTCGGAAGGTTTCTCTTTTTAACAGGTGTCAACACGCTCCACGTGATTCGCTGCTTTTCATTCATCCATCCATCCATTCATCCATCCAAGAGCTTTCTGCCGAGTTCAACCTTGTAGAAAACAAGGGAATCATTCAAAGTGCACAAATAACCGCATGTACAATATTTCTACATGCAGGCAGCGAGAACTGATGTTCTTCAACTGTGACCCCGATTCATCCAGAGAGCGTACACCTGAAACGTGAATAGCTCTCACATTTGTACGGGTACATGATTATAAGAATCAATATGCACGTATTCTTTCCACAGAAGCAGTAGGAATAAATAAATGAAAAAAATAAATGAAGATTGACTGCTCTTTTCTCCATGGCTTCATTTGTATTGCTAATGTAGTTGCCCTCTGCACCAGAGCTGCTGAGTCACAGTTGTTCCCATACCCCTGGAAAGTGACCTTCCTTTGGAGTGGAGACAGGTGTCTGCCCCCTCCCCCAGTGGCAAGACCCCCAGCCTGGGTGCCATACACACACACACACACACACACGCACACGCAAGATTACAAACACACAGGGCAGCTTCCGGGTTATCGGGTCACTCTGAAATGCAAGGGTCAAGCTGTCGTGTCAGGATTTATTAAGAGCCTGAGCGTCTGGGAGATTTAATTATTGTGGCCTATGCGAGGAGAGTCCCTTGTGCATGCTATGTGCTGGTGTAAATGAAGGGTCTAATAATATGTCTCTGGCTGGAGTGGCGCCACACTCAGCCATGCTTGGTAAAGGATGAAAGCCACCACTGACACACTGGCCTAGCTTTCCAAATTAGGATTTCCGTTAACGGACGGCCTACAGAGTTCACATGAGGCGACGCGGAGGCTGCGGGACCCAAGAAACACAGCCTCAGTTTACCAACAACTATACAAATCACTGTATCTCCTCAGAGGAACGGCAATTTCATTTTAATTCCTTCACAAAATGTGATCAACACAGAATTGGCTCGAGCAAATTACAAAATAAACAAACAAACTCGCAGCTACATTTAATTTTAATTGAGCTTCAAATAAAATGCCTTCAATCCAAGTCTAAGATCTCCACCTCGTTAGAGGAGCGACTTAACACATGGTTTAAGAAGGTCCAGACCCAGTGGAGGTGGTGGAACAAAAGGAAAATGGAAAATTGGATCAATGTGCAGTCAACTTGATGGTAGACTAGAGCTGTATTCATGTTCCTCATGATTGTCGTCACCCCGCACAAGACAATCCAGACTCTTTTCACCGACCCAGCGCTACCAGAACAGGGGGCGTCCCAATCTATCTTCAAGAAGCTCCTGAAGACCCAACTCCTCCAAAGAGCATCTTCTGTCCTAGCACTTACCCTGAACTATCTCCTTCTGCACTTCTGCGTCTTATGTCGGCGAGGGGTGGGCCAAAATATCGTTTTGGTGCTATATCGCCATCCTTCCTCGTACAATACGATAACTGATACGCCAGGGCAAATATCGATGGTTTAAATAATAAATCAAAGCGCTCAAAAGTAAACAGACCTTGCCAGTTTCACTCGCTGGGTGCTGAGGGAAACTTGGGGCGGAAGAAGAGGGAGTTTACAGCGGAGAAAGCTACATGTTAAGAGACGCCCCATCCACGTTCAAGAGATGGACTTTATGCACTTTGTTCTCCATGTTGTGAATAAATTGCGAAATCCTGCACAGAATCATTGTATCGTGATATTATTGGTATCATGGACCATGTATCGCGTATCACGTATCAATCTGTGTCTTGCAGAAGTGAAATATCACAGGTCTGTCAGTCTTTACAAACAACAATCTTGCCAATAATCACACCTGTGAGAAATTAAACATTTCTTTACACAAAACTACCCAAAATGTGTTTCTACACAAATCAATTTCTGGAAAAAAAAAAGTTCAATGTTCTTCAGTGTAATGAAGCCGTTCATATTCATATGGAGATGGAAGCGACTTCTTCATTTCCTTTTATCGAGAGGGCAAAGGGAGAGCGGGGCACACGGAGGTGGTCAGCTGAACCCATCATGAGAGCTATGTTTTAATTATGAGAGTTGAAGAAGGCGGAACGCGAAGACGCGACGACCGTTCACATTCTTCAAGTGTGTGACATCCATTTCTGTCATTGTGTTCTTTCCCCGTCTCATAAAAGCTACACCACGATGCATTTGTGTGTGTCATTACAGCCGCGTTGATGTCGTACAAGCAGGCGTGCTGTTGTAGGTGATACAGCACGTCTGAGTGTGTGATGCCCGCCTCTCCTGAGACAACTTTGTCTTTGATGTAGTTGCCAGGCAGCTAGTTGGATGACTGATCAGCTGTTTCCGAAATGGGGACGAGAGTCTAACCAGGGATTTCTGCTCCACAGCCACAGCCACAGCCACAGATGGTGTTGTGTACACACACACACACAGACACACACAGACACACACCAGCAGAGTTGTACAATGCAGAACCTGTAAAGCACACGCAGACACAGTACCACACGGACACAAACAAATCCATGGATACTTCTCTAACAGGCGGTGGCTCAAGCATGGCTAATTAGACCCACACACACACACGCGCGCGCGCTCAAGACAGCGAGCCCGTAGACGCTGTAAATTTCCGTGGAAATAATTGCATTAGTGCAGTAAGTAAATTAAATGAGCATATGCTTCCAGGACTGAGTGCGAGTCTCTCACTGTTCACTCTGCTCTGCTGCTGGTCACCCTCCCAGTCCTTGCCATGCTGGCAGCTTCTCCACTGTCACACACCATTACCTGCAGCTCGCTACCATACTCACAAACACACCTCCACCCACATGTACTGTATATATGTATATATACAGTATATATATATATATATACACACATATATATATATATATTACATATATATACATATATATATATATATATATACACACAGTGTATATATAGTGTTATCAACCAAAGATTAAAACATCAAAAAACAACGCGACAAACAATCATTTTCAAAAGTGATTCATCCGTCAACCGTTTTCTCCATAAATCAATGAGTCGTATGGTTCATAAAATCGCATAAACTAGAAAATATTCACATTTAAGAAGCTGAAAAATCAAATCAACTACAAAATATTCACATTTAAGAAGCTGAAAAATCAAATCAACTAGAAAATATTCACATTTAAGAAGCTGAAAATTCACAGAAACTAGAAAAGATTCACGTTTAAGAAGCTGAAAAATCAAAGAAACTAGAAAATATTCACATTTAAGAAGCTGAAAAATCACAGAAACTAGAAAATATTCACATTTAAGAAGCTGAAAAATCAAAGAAACTAGAAAATATTCATATTTAAGAAGCCGAAAATTCACAGAAACTAGAAAATATTCACATTTAAGAAGCTGAAAAATCACAGAAACTAGAAAATATTCACATTTAAGAAGCTGAAAAATCAAAGAAACTAGAAAATATTCATATTTAAGAAGCCGAAAATTCACAGAAACTAGAAAATATTCACATTTAAGAAGCTGAAAAATCACAGAAACTAGAAAATATTCACATTTAAGAAGCTGAAAAATCACAGAACTAGAAAATATTCACATTTAAGAAGCTGAAAAATCAAAGAAACTAGAAAATATTCATATTTAAGAAGCCGAAAATTCACAGAAACTAGAAAATATTCACATTTAAGAAGCCGAAAACCACAGAAACTAGAAAATATTCACATTTAAGAAGCTGAAAAATCACAGAACTAGAAAATATTCACATTTAAGAAGCTGAAAAATCACAGAAACTAGAAAATATTCATATTTAAGAAGCCGAAAATATCACAGAAACTAGAAAATATTCACATTTCAGAAGCTGAAAAATCACAGAAACTAGAAAATACTCACTCATACACAAATTTAGCTGTAGCTCGTCTGATTGTAACTATTCTGAACTGTGTTGAGACATAATTCAACAGCACATGTATTATTCACAGCTCTTTGCCAACATGCCTTTGTTTCTTCTTCATCTGGAGCTTCTCACAGCTTAGCGCACACCTGAGACCACAGACCCGGCAGCCATGCAGATGCACTACAGTGCAGAACAGATATGTAACTGTAAAAACACACACACACTGGCAGGGGAGTGGTAGCCAGCTCACGGCCAGGTGTTTTAATCTTTGTGTCGGTATCAGGAGTCAAATCACGTCAGGGGTTCCACCGGTCACAAGCTAAAAGGGCTCAGCCGACCGGACGTCTGTGACCTGTTAAACAGCTGATAAGCCCTGCCGGCGAGTCACCTGGTGAGCTTTGTGCAGGGCACAGAAAATAAACTCTCAGTGTCTTTCAAATGTCAAGGGTGGATGGAACCTACATTTTGAAGTTAAACACGAGGCTGTTCCCCTATAAGAACAGGTCAACACTGTGTCACAGAATTTATATATATATATATATATATATATATATATATATATATATATATATATTTTTTTTTTTTTAAGCTTTAAATGTACTGTATAATTCACTTTTTAACCCAACAAAAAAAAAATCACATCAGGGACCAAGTTGGAAAGATTTAACAGACCGACTTAGAGAGAGAGAGAGAGATCACACAAAGTTCAGCTGAATTCGCATTCCCGGTTGAGGGATTTGAAGGAATAATTATGTTTTTCCTGAACTAATCGTGATCATAAATACAGGCCTTGGGTGTCCTCCAAGTGTTATCAATGTTATAATTATGCTGAGTCAAAAACAAGCCTCTGTCAGATCTGTGACTAGGGGAAATTAGAAGACGTCTAAATAATTTGAAAGCTGCACTGCACGCTGTAACCTGTGAGGAGCTGTTGTTGTTGTTGTTGTTGTTGTTGTTGTTGTTGTTGTTGCCTCCGGTCGGTCTTCATGAACACAAGTGGCGTAACATTATTTGTATGCTGTGTCAAGCAGAACTGTCAGACCCTGACTGACTCCAAGTGCTTGTTTCTGTGCCATGGTTCTCAAACTATGTTACGGGTACCACCAGTGATACGCAAGCTTCCTCCGGGAGGTCCTTGGAGGAAGTGGAGCCGAGCAATTTTGACCGTAAAAAATGAAACAAACGATAATAAACGATAATAATAATAATAACAATTTAGAGTCACCATATCTCTCGCTCCATCTTAATCTAATTTCTCGATACCAGTGTTTGAAGTATATGTGAGGAAGAGGAGGAGGATGAGAGAGCAAATGATCTTATTGGGAATAAATCTGCCTCCTGTGAAAAGTCCGTAGCCGACTTTACTCGGTCTTTTTACACCACTGTATTTTGAACGTTGGGGATAATGGTTTTACTTCTAGAGCTCAATATTTTCCTCAGGTGGCACTTGGTGTAGAAAGTGTGAGAAACACTGCGCTAACACTTTACTAGAGCCACGTTGTTGTTGTTATTGTTGCCTCCGTCTGTTTGTTTCTGCATTAAAACCAATCACTTCCAGTGCAGCAGTGTCTCCGGGCGACACAAGGTGTCAACACCACTACACTGACAAACACAGTGTGTCGTGTGGAGCTGATATACTGCATCAGCATTATGTGAATTCACTTGACAGTGATTGAACTGTAAAAAAGACACTTATTTTCTTTTAAAAGTTTTAAATAATACCATTTAAAAATCACACGAGCCAGTTGGAAAGGCTTCACAGACCTCACTTTCAAAGATCACATCCATTTTCGGCAACATGTACATTCCCTGTTGAGGAATCTGACCTAGATGAAAGGAATAATTTCATGTTGAAATGATCTTAATCAGAAATACAGGCCATGGGTCTCCTCCAAGCGCTATCAAACATAATTATGCTGACTCAAAAACCAAGCCTTTGTCAGATCTGGGACACGGGCGGATCTAAAGTACAGTGAAATGCAGTTTGAATTTAAAAGCACGCCAACAACTCCGTTGATTACATAGAATCTATTCACAGCCTCAAAAATACTTATGTCTCTGGCACGCAACAGTCAGACCTGGATAAAGACATTGATTTTATAATGGAGTGTAATGGGTGGGACTAATCAGACAGAAAGAGGGCTTTTGGGACGAGGGGGCGGGTCAATATCATAGGGAAAATCCATAAAGTAAGATAATGGGACCACGCTGAGAGCAACACACATCTCCGCCCGTCATAGCGAGTCGAGCTGAATTTGATACCGACTGTCCAATCCCATTTAGACGACGTCCATGGAAACACAGTTGCGTGGACGTCCAGACGGGCAAATCTGAAGTAATCAGCCTGCACACTAACACGATTAAAAACACATCACATGACCACATCGCTCTTCTGCAGTCGTTAGCTTAGTTTCAGACAGTACTAAGAGCAAGGATTCTACTTATGAGATCAACAATGAGGTGAAACTGAAAGTTTTGCAACCTGCAACCAGCTGTCAATCATTGTAGCTCTATTGTCTTAAATGGCAAGTGGTTTGTATTTATATTGCGCTTTTCTAGTCTTGTGACTAGACTCAAAGTTGCTTTACACTATGGTTTTTCCATTCACTCGTTCACTCACACTTTCATACAGTGCATCTATGACTTGTAGAATAGCAGAGCCGGGAATTTAACCCACAACCTTCAAGTGGAAAGACACAAGCTCAACCACTGAGCTACCGTCACCCAGAACAATGTGAGAAGGGTCTATAGAGTCCATATAGAGATAACACTGAGAAGGTAAATGGTCCATGTCAAGTTTCCTCTAAACAAGGACATCATTTCCAAAATTGACATTGTTTTCTTTTGAAGGCCTGAAACTATAACTCATCAGGAAAATGTTTATATATATATATATAAACAGTATATATGGTCTATGGTATTACCTTTGGAAATGACTGTAAAATACATTTTAAATACTTCACAAGGAAACTTTCTTGGAGGATATAGATTCAGGAAACCGAAGAGTGCTTTTACTCTGAAACATGTGAAAAGGACACGACATGTCTCTCTTGTGAGACACATGCCCGCTGCTGGGACACATGGACGTGCGGTGCGTCTGCTCTGATCTGTGTTCCACTCTATGAGAAGCTAGATGTTCAGTGTGGGCCCTGACCTCAGGTACAGGATCCGGGGCTCGAGACGGTGTCAGTGTAAATGAGCTGGAAATAGATCAAACAGAGAAGAAAAAAAGAAAAAAACTGTCACAATTAACACCATCACAGCCTGAACTGGCATCAGCCCAAAGACATGATTGTGCCATCTGATGAGGCTTCAGCACTAGTAGTATTTGTGGGCGTGGCATCTTTTAGCAATGTCTTTTTCTTTTTTTATTAAAAATAATTCTACATAGCAACAGGATTAAACGAGGAAAGGTTACTTGACAGGCATCCACAGCCCAGGAGGTAATATTTAAGGACAGGCTGCTTCCATTTCACAGAGAACTCCCCTCTCTCTATGGACCATTTACATTTTCCCTCAGAATTGTCTCCTGTCTGGAGTAATTTATGCCTCTTTGTTGTTGTGCTGTCTGCTCCAGTGTTCATTGTTATGCTATTGTGGTTTTTACTTTCTTCCTTTGTGTGTGTATGTGTGAGTGA